>NW_027640988.1:0-46000 GCF_949752795.1 Hyperoodon ampullatus | reverse complement strand
ACACTGTTCTCTTTCCTAACTCAGTTCAAGTGTAGCCATGTTTTCAGGATCTTCATAAGTGATATCTTATGATAAGTTTCTTTTTCTCTGTGACTTATTTCACTTAAAATCATCGTACCTGAATCCACCCATTTTGCTGCTACTGGTCTTATGACATTGATTTCATGGCTGAGGGATATTCCATCGTACGTAAGTACCACAATTTTTTGAACCATTTTTATATTTCCTGGGATATTTAAGGTGTACCCAAGTTGAGGTCCTTGTAAGCAGTGCAGCCCTAAATTTTGGGGTGGCTCTGTCTTATTGATCTTCAGTTTTCCCAAGGTATATTCCCTAGACTGGAAGTGCCCTTGGCTCTGTAGCTCTGTTCTTTACTTGTTTTAGGGAACACAATGCACTCCTCCAGAGAGGCAGTTGGCAATTTACATCCCGCCCATCAGCATAACAAGGCTCCCTGTTCTCCAGGGCCTGTCTTGCCTTTCTGGTTTTTACACATTTTGTGGATGTCCCTTTTGACCGGTGGGAAGTGATACTTCTTTGTAGTGCCGATTTGCATTGCCTGCTTGCTTGCTTGGCCAAAAAGGGCATATGCGTTTTCTCCTGAATATATTCAGGAGAAAACGCATACGCACTTTTTGGCCAAGTGCATCATTGTCGAAGTTGTGCCCCTCTTCCTGTGCTTTAAAGGCGATTCCAACGTACCTCTTGAAATCTGTTTCCTGCTATTCTGCCTCGCTTTCAGGTCCGCCTCGTTGCCTTCCCTCAACAGATTTTTGGACGATAGTTGTCCTTTATTACTGGGCCAGTTTTTGAATTGCTGTGCCCCTGAGCTCCATTTTTCAACTCGTTTTTGGTGAGCTGACCGCAAGTCCAAAATTTTGGTTCAGGACCTATACTGTTTCCCGGTGAGGGGTTGAGACTTTGGTTAATTCTTCTTCCTGCCGGGAAATTACAGTGATATGTGCCCGTCCAAATGCCTATCAGGTACTCTCTCATTGGTTCTCCCTCTTCCCTTTCATCCTCGGCCAAATTGGCAACCTGTGCGAACCAGGAGGTTAAAGGGGCTGTCTCTCCAAGTTGGGAGATTGATAGTAAAGCAGATGGAAAGTCAAACCTTAGCACCAGGAGAGGGACTATTCGTTGAGTTTTAGAAACCTTTCGTATTCACAGTGTGTCCGTTCTCTATGTTTCCCGTACATGTTATAACTGTAGTAATATTCCCTTCAACCTGGAGAGATGGGACCCATGGAATGGGTGCCATGCATTATTGCATTAAAGGGTGTGCATTTGTTCACCCAATCTCACCAATCCTCTCAGTCCCAAGTGTCCAGCCTTATGCCACATCCAGCTGTCATGGTAGATAGGGTCATTCCAGGGTTCATCAGAGACCCTGAAGGAATTGTAAAGAATTTCCCAGTTTTTTTGTTTTGTTTTTGAAATTCCTTTTTATAGTGGGTTTGAGCTGATTCTCGCTGCCATGTTTACGCCAGTCTTGACACACTTGATTCCCTTATGGAGACATATCAATACATTGGTTTTAAGATTCTTACTAGTCAGATATATTCCTCTGCGGCAAATATGGGGTTTTGAGTCCCATTCACTGAGGAAGGTGTAGGTCTTGTCTATTCCATAGTTGGTTTTTGGAATGGTAACTCTGCTTATTGAAACTCTGGTTTTATGCATCACCCCACCTCTCCTTCCCCCTTAAGCCGGCATAACAGTGTTTTCTAAATGTGAGACACTGTTCTCTTTCCTAACTCAGTTCAAGTGTAGCCATGTTTACAGGATCTTCATAAGTGATATCTTATGATAAGTTTCTTTTTCTCTGTGACTTATTTCACTTAGAATCATCGTACCTGAATCCACCCATTTTGCTGCTACTGGTCTTATGACACTGATTTCATGGCTGAGGGATATTCCATCGTACGTATGTACCACAATTTTTTGAACCAGTTTTATATTTCCTGGGATATTTAAGGTATACCCAAGTTGAGGTCCTTGTAAGCAGTGCAGCCCTAAATTTTGGGGTGGCTCTGTCTTATTGATCTTCAGTTTTCCCAAGGTTTATTCCCTAGACTGGAAGTGCCCTTGGCTCTGTAGCTCTGTTCTTTACTTGTTTTAGGGAACACAATGTACTCCTCCAGAGAGGCAGTTGGCAATTTACATCCCGCCCATCAGCATAACAAGGCTCCCTGTTCTCCACGGCCTGTCTTGCCTTTCTGGTTTTTATACATTTTGTGGATGTCCCTTTTGACCGGTGGGAAGTGATACTTCTTTGTAGTGGAGATTTGCATTGCCCGCTTGCTTGCTTGGCCAAAAAGGGCGTATGCGTTTTCTCCTGAATATATTCTGGAGAAAACGCATATGCCGTTTTTGGCCAATTACATCATTGTCGATGTTGTGCCTCTCTTCCTGTGCTTTCAAGGTGATTCCAACGTACCTCTTGAAATCTGTTTCCTGCTATTCTGCCTCGCTTTCAAGTCCACCTCGTTGCCTTCCCTCAACAGATTTTTGGACGATAGTTGTCCTTTAATACTTGGCCAGTTTGTGAATTGCTGTGCCCCTGAGCTGCATTTTTCAACTCGTTTTTGGTGAGCTGACCGCAAGTCCAAAATTTTGGTTCAGGAACTATGCTGGTTCCCGGTGGGGGGCTGAGACTTTGGTTAATTCTTCTTCCTGCCGGGAAATTACAGTGATATGTGCCCGTCCAAATGCCTATCAGCTACTCTCTCATTGGTTCTCCCTCTTCCCTTTCATCCTCTGCCAAATTGGCAACCTGTGCGAACCAGGAGGTTAAAGGGGCTGTCTCTCCAAGTTGGGAGGTTGATAGTAAAGCAGATGGAAAGTCAAACTGGAGCACCAGGAGGGGGACTATTCGTTGAGTTTTAGAAACCTTTCGTATTCACAGTGTGTCCGTTCTCTAGGATTCCCGTACATGTTATATCTGTAGTAATATTCCCTTCAACCTGGAGAGTTGGGACCCATGGAATGTGTGCCATGCATTATTGCTTTAAAGTGTCTGCATTTGCTCACCCAATCTCACCAATCCTCTCAGTCCCAAGTGTCCAGCCTTATGCCACATCCAGCTGTCATTGTAGATAGGGTCATTCCAGGTATCATCAGAGACCCTGAAGGAATTGTAAAGAATTTCCCAGTTTTTTTGTTTTATTTTTGAAATTCCTTTTTATAGTGGGTTTGAGGTGATTCTCGCTGCCATATTTATCCCAGTCTAGACACACTTGATTCCCTTACGGAGACATATCAATACATAGGATTTAAGATACTTACTAGTCAGATATATTCCTCTGCGGGAAATATGGGGTTTTAGTCCCTTTCACTGAGGAAGGTGTAGGTCTTCTCTATTCCATAGTTGGTTTTTGAAATGGTACCTGTGCTTATATCAAACTCTGGTTTTATGCATCACCCCACCTCTCCTTCCCCCTTAAGCAGGCATAAGAGTGTTTTCTAAGTGTGAGACACTGTTCTCTTTCCTAACTCAGTTCAAGTGTAGCCATGTTTACAGGATCTTCATAAGTGATATCTTATGATAAGTTTCTTTTTCTGTGTGACTTATTTCACTTAGAATCATCGTACCTGAATCCACCCATTTTGCTGCTACTGGTCTTATGACATTGATTTCATGGCTGAGGGATATTCCATCGTACGTAAGTACCACAATTTTTTGAACCATTTTTATATTTCCTGGGATATTTATGGTGTACCCAAGTTGAGGTCCTTGTAAGCAGTGCAGCCCTAAATTTTGGGGTGGCTCTGTCTTATTGAACTTCAGTTTTCCCAAGGTTTATTTCCTAGACTGGAAGTGCCCTTGGCTCTGTAGCTCTGTTCTTTACTTGTTTTAGGGAACACAATGTACTCCTCCAGATAGGCAGTTGGCAATTTACATCCCGCCCATCAGCATAACAAGGCTCCCTGTTCTCCACGGCCTGTCTTGCCTTTCTGGTTTTTACACATTTTGTGGATGTCCCTTTTGACCGGTGGGAAGTGATACTTCTTTGTAGTGCAGATTTGCATTGCCTGCTTGCTTGCTTGGCCAAAAAGTGCGTATGCGTTTTCTCCTGAATATATTCAGGAGAAAACGCATACGCCCTTTTTGGCCAAGTGCATCATTGTCGAAGTTGTGCCTCTCTTCCTGTGCTTTAAACGTGATTCCAACGTACCTCTTGCAATCTGTTTCCTGCTATTCTGCCTCGCGTTCAAGTCTGCCTCGTTGCCTTCCCTCAACAGATTTTTGGACGATAGTTGTCCTTTATTACTTGGCCAGTTTGTGAAATGCTGTGCCCCTGAGCTCCATTTTTCAACTCGTTTTTGGTGAGCTGACCGCAAGTCCTAAATTTTGGTTCAGGACCTATGCTGGTTCCCGGTGGGGGGCTGAGACTTTGGTTAATTCTTCTTCCTGCTGGGAAATTACAGTGATATGTGCCCGTCCAAATGCCTAACAGCTACTCTCTCATTGGTTCTCCCTCTTCCCTTTCATCCTCTGCCAAATTGGCAACCTGTGCGAACCAGGAGGTTAAAGGGGCTGTCTCTCCAAGTTGGGAGGTTGATAGTAAAGCAGGTGGAAAGTCAAACCGGAGCACCAGGAGAGGGACTATTCGTTGAGTTTTAGAAACCTTTCGTATTCACAGTGTGTCCGTTCTCTAGGTTTCCCGTACATGTTATAACTGTAGTAATATTCCCTTCAACCTCGAAAGTTGGGACCCATGAATTGTGTGCCATGCATTATTGCATTAAAGGGTCTGCATTTGCTCACCCAATCTCACCAATCCTCTCAGTCCCAAGTGTCCAGCCTTATGCCACATCCAGCTGTCGTTGTAGATAGGGTCATTCCAGGTTTCATCAGAGACCCTGAAGGAAATGTAAAGAATTTCCCAGTTGTTTTGTTTTGGTTTTGAAATTCCTTTTTATAGTGGGTTTGAGCTGATTCTCGCTGCCATGTTTATGCCAGTCTAGACACACTTGATTCCCTTACGGAGACATATCAATACATTGGTTTTAAGATTCTTACTAGTCAGATATATTCCTCTGCGGGAAATATGGTGTTTTGAGTCCCTTTCACTGAGGAAGGTGTAGGTCTTGTCTATTCTATAGTTGGTTTTTGGAACGTTACCTGTGCTTATATCAAACTCTGGTTTTATGCATCACCTCACCTCTCCTTCCCCCTTAAGCAGGCATAAGAGTGTTTTCTAAATGTGAGACACTGTTCTCTTTCCTAACTCAGTTCAAGTGTAGCCATGTTTACAGGATCTTCATAAGTGATATCTTATGATAAGTTTCTTTTTCTGTGTGACTTATTTCACTTAGAATCATCGTACCTGAATCCACCCATTTTGCTGCTACTGGTCTTATGACATTGATTTCATGGCTGAGGGATATTCCATCGTACATAAGTACCACCATTTTTTGAAGCATTTTTATATTTCCTGGGATATTTAAGGTGTACCCAAGTTGAGGTCCTTGTAAGCAGTGCAGCCCTAAATTTTGGGGTGGCTGTGTCTTTTTGATTTTCAGTTTTCCCAAGGTATATTCCCTAGACTGGATGTGCCCTTGGCTCTGTAGCTCTGTTGTTTACTTGTTTTAGGGAACACAATGCACTCCTCCAGAGAGGCAGTTGGCAATTTACATCCCGCCCATCAGCATAACAAGGCTCCCTGTTCTCCAGGGCCTGTCTTGCCTTTCTGGTTTTTACACATTTTGTGGATGTCCCTTTTGACCGGTGGGAAGTGATGCTTCTTTGTAGTGCAGATTTGCATTGCCCGCTTGCTTGCTTGGCCAAAAAGGGCGTATGCGTTTTCTCCTGAATATATTCAGGAGAAAACGCATACGCCCTTTTTGGCCAAGTGCATCATTGTCGAAGTTGTGCCCATCTTCCTGTGCTTTAAAGGCGATTCCAACGTACCTCTTGAAATCTGTTTCCTGCTATTCTGCCTCGCTTTCAAGTCCGCCTCGTTGCCTTCCCTCAACAGATTTTTGGACGATACTTGTCCTTTATTACTCGGCCAGTTTGTGAATTGCTGTGCCCCTGAGCTCCATTTTTCAACTCGTTTTAGGTGAGCTGACCGCAAGTCCAAAATTTTGGTTCAGGACCTATACTGGTTCCCGGTGGGAGCCTGAGACTTTGGTTAATTCTTCTTCCTGCCGGGAAATTACAGTGATATGTGCCTGTCCAAATGCCTAACAGCTACTCTCTCTTTGGTTCTCCCTCTTCCCTTTCATCCTCTGCCAAATTGGCAACCTGTGCGAACCAGGAGGTTAAAGGGGCTGTCTCTCCAAGTTGGGAGGTTGATAGTAAAGCAGATGGAAAGTCAAACCGGAGCACCAGGAGAGGGACTATTCGTTGAGTTTTAGAAACCTTTCGTATTCACAGTGTGTCCGTTCTCTAGGATTCCCGTACATGTTATATCTGTAGTAATATTCCCTTCAACCTGGAGAGTTGGGACCCATGCAATGTGTGCCATGCATTATTGCTTTAAAGGGTCTGCATTTGCTCACCCAATCTCACCAATCCTCTCAGTCCCAAGTGTCCAGCCTTATGCCACATCCAGCTGTCATTGTAGATAGTGTCATTTCAGGTTTCATCAGAGACCCTGAAGGAATTGTAAAGAATTTCCCAGTTTTTTTGTTTTATTTTTGAAATTCCTTTTTATAGTGGGTTTGAGCTGATTCTCGCTGCCATATTTATCCCAGTCTAGACACACTTGATTCCCTTACGGAGACATATCAATACATAGGTTTTAAGATTCTTACTAGTCAGATATATTCCTCTGCGGGAAATATGGGGTTTTGAGTCCCTTTCACTGAGGAAGGTGTAGGTCTTGTCTATTCCATAGTTGGTTTTTGGAACGGTACCTGTGCTTATATCAAACTCTGGTTTTATGCATCACCCCACCTCTCCTTCCCCCTTAAGCAGGCATAAGAGTGTTTTCTAAATGTGAGACACTGTTCTCTTTCCTAACTCAGTTCAAGTGTAGCCATGTTTACAGGATCTTCATAAGTGATATCTTATGATAAGTTTCTTTTTCTCTGTGACTTATTTCACTTAGAATCATCGTAGCTGAATCCACCCATTTTGCTGCTACTGTTCTTATGACATTGATTTCATGGCTGAGGGATATTCCATCGTACGTAAGTACCACAATTTTTTGAACGATTTTTATATTTCCTGGGATATTTAAGGTGTACCCAAGTTGAGGTCCTTGTAAGCAGTGCAGCCCTAAATTTTGGGGTGGCTGTGCCTTTTTGATTTTCAGTTTTCCCAAGGTATATTCCCTAGACTGGAAGTGCCCTTGGCTCTGTAGCTCTGTTGTTTACTTGTTTTAGGGAACACAATGCACTCCTCCAGAGAGGCAGTTGGCAATTTACATCCCGCCCATCAGCATAACAAGGCTCCCTGTTCTCCAGGGCCTGTCTTGCCTTTCTGGTTTTTACACATTTTGTGGATGTCCCTTTTGACCGGTGGGAAGTGATACTTCTTTGTAGTGCCGATTTGCATTGCCTGCTTGCTTGCTTGGCCAAAAAGGGCGTATGCGTTTTCTCCTGAATATATTCAGGAGAAAACTCATACGCCCTTTTTGGCCAAGTGCATCATTGTCGAAGTTGTGCCCATCTTCCTGTGCTTTAAAGGCGATTCCAACGTACCTCTTGAAATCTGTTTCCTGCTATTCTGCCTCGCTTTCAATTCCGCCTCGTTGCCTTCCCTCAACAGATTTTTGGACGATACTTGTCCTTTATTACTCGGCCAGTTTGTGAATTGCTGTGCCCCTGAGCTCCATTTTTCAACTCGTTTTAGGTGAGCTGACCGCAAGTCCAAAATTTTGGTTCAGGACCTATATTGGTTCCCGGTGGGGGCCTGAGACTTTGGTTAATTCTTCTTCCTGCCGGGAAATTACAGTGATATGTGCCTGTCCAAATGCCTAACAGCTACTCTCTCATTGGTTCTCCCTCTTCCCTTTCATCCTCTGCCAAATTGGCAACCTGTGCGAACCAGGAGGTTAAAGGGGCTGTCTCTCCAAGTTGGGAGGTTGATAGTAAAGCAGATGGAAAGTCAAACCGGAGCACCAGGAGAGGGACTATTCGTTGAGTTTTAGAAACCTTTCGTATTCACAGTGTGTCCGTTCTCTATGTTTCCCGTACATGTTATATCTGTAGTAATATTCCATTCAACCTGGAGAGCTGGGACCCATGGAATGTGTGCCATGCACTATTGCTTTAAATGGTCTGCATTTGTTCACCCAATCTCACCAATCCTCTCAGTCCCAAGTGTCCAGCCTTATGCCACATCCAGCTGTCGTTGTAGATAGGGTCATTCCAGGTTTCATCAGAGACCCTGAAGTAATTGTAAAGAATTTCCCAGTTTTTTTGTTTTGTTTTTGAAATTCCTTTTTATAGAGGGTTTGAGCTGATTCTCGCTGCCATGTTTATGCCAGTCTAGACACACTTGATTCCCTTACGGAGACATATCAATACATAGGTTTTAAGATTCTTACTAGTCAGATATATTCCTCTGCGGGAAATATGGGGTTTTGAGTCCCTTTCACTGAGGAAGGTGTAGGTCTTGTCTATTCCATAGTTGGTTTTTGGAACGGTACCTGTGCTTATATCAAACTCTGGTTTTATGCATCACCCCACCTCTCCTTCCCCCTTAAGCAGGCATAAGAGTGTTTTCTAAATGTGAGACACTGTTCTCTTTCCTAACTCAGTTCAAGTGTAGCCATGTTTACAGGATCTTCATAAGTGATATCTTATGATAAGTTTCTTTTTCTGTGTGACTTATTTCACTTAGAATCATCGTACCTGAATCCACCCATTTTGCTGCTACTGGTCTTATGACATTGATTTCATGGCTGAGGGATATTCCATCGTACGTAAGTACCACAATTTTTTGAACCATTTTTATAATTCCTGGGATATTTAAGGTGTACCCAAGTTGAGGTCCTTGTAAGCAGTGCAGCCCTAAATTTTGGGGTGGCTGTGTCTTTTTGATTTTCAGTTTTCCCAAGGTATATTCCCTAGACTGGAAGTGCCCTTGGCTCTGTAGCTCTGTTGTTTACTTGTTTTAGGGAACACAATGCACTCCTCCAGAGAGGCAGTTGGCAATTTACATCCCGCCCATCAGCATAACAAGGCTCCCTGTTCTCCAGGGCCTGTCTTGCCTTTCTGGTTTTTACACATTTTGTGGATGTCCCTTTTGACCGGTGGGAAGTGATACTTCTTTGTAGTGCAGATTTGCATTGCCCGCTTGCTTGCTTGGCCAAAAAGGGCGTATGCGTTTTCTCCTGAATATATTCAGGAGAAAACGCATACGCCCTTTTTGGCCAAGTGCATCATTGTCGAAGTTGTGCCCCTCTTCCTGTGCTTTAAAGGCGATTCCAACGTACCTCTTGTAATCTGTTTCCTGCTATTCTGCCTCGCTTTCAAGTCCACCTCGTTGCCTTCCCTCAACAGATTTTTGGACGATAGTTGACCTTTATTACTCGGCCAGTTTGTGAATTGCTGTGCCCCTGAGCTCCATTTTTCAACTCGTTTTTGGTGAGCTGACCGCAAGTCCAAAATTTTGGTTCAGGATCTATACTGATTCCCGGTGGGTGGCTGAGACTTTGGTTAATTCTTCTTCCTGCCGGGAAATTACAGTGATATGTGCCCGTCCAAATGCCTAACAGCTACTCTCTCATTGGTTCTCCCTCTTCCCTTTCATCCTCTGCCAAATTGGCAACCTGTGCGAACCAGGAGGTTAAAAGGGCTGTCTCTCCAAGTTGGGAGGTTGATAGTAAAGCAGTTGGAAAGTCAAACCGGAGCACCAGGAGAGGGACTATTCGTTGAGTTTTAGAAACCTTTCGTATTCACAGTGTGTCCGTTCTCTAGGTTTCCCGTACATGTTATAACTGTAGTAATATTCCCTTCAACCTGGAGAGTTGGGACCCATGGAATGGGTGCCATGCATTAATGCTTTAAAGGCTCTGCATTTGTTCACCCAATCTCACCAATCCTCTCAGTCCAAGTGTCCCGCCTTATGCCACATCCAGCTGTCGTTGTAGATAGGGTCAGTCCAGGTTTCATCAGAGACTCTGAATGAATTGTAAAGAATTTCCCAGTTTTTTGTTTTGTTTTTGAAATTCCTTTTTATAGTGGGTTTGAGCTGATTCTCGCTGCCATGTTTATGCCAGTCTAGACACACTTGGTTCCCTTACGGAGACATATCAATACATAGGTTTTAAGATTCTTACTAGTCAGATATATTCCTCTGCGGGAAATATGGGGTTTTGAGTCCCTTTCACTGAGGAAGGTGTAGGTCTTGCCTATTCCATAGTTGGTTTTTGGAACGGTACCTCTGCTTATATCAAACTCTGGTTTTATGCATCACCCCACCTCTCCTTCCCCCTTAAGCAGGCATAAGAGTGTTTTCTAAATGTGAGACACTGTTCTCTTTCCTAACTCAGTTCAAGTGTAGCCATGTTTACAGGATCTTCATAAGTGATATCTTATGATAAGTTTCTTTTTCCCTGTGACTTATTTCACTTAGAATCATCGTACCTGAATCCACCCATTTTGCTGCTACTGGTCTTATGACATTGATTTCATGGCTGAGGGATATTCCATCGTATGTAAGTACCAAAATTTTTTGAACCATTTTTATATTTCCTGGGATATTTAAGGTGTACCCAAGTTGAGGTCCTTGTAAGCAGTGCAGCCCTAAATTTTGGGGTGGCTGTGTCTTTTTGATTTTCAGTTTTCCCAAGGTATATTCCCTAGACTGGAAGTGCCCTTGGCTCTGTAGCTCTGTTTTTTACTTGTTTTAGGGAACACAATGCACTCCTCCAGAGAGGCAGTTGGCAATTTACATCCCGCCCATCAGCATAACAAGGCTCCCTGTTCTCCAGGGCCTGTCTTGCCTTTCTGGTTTTTACACATTTTGTGGATGTCCCTTTTGACCGGTGGGAAGTGATACTTCTTTGTAGTGCAGATTTGCATTGCCTGCTTGCTTGCTTGGCCAAAAAGGGCGTATGCGTTTTCTCCTGAATATATTCAGGAGAAAACGCATACGCCCTTTTTGGCCAAGTGCATCATTGTCGAAGTTGTGCCCCTCTTCCTGTGCTTTAAAGGCGATTCCAACGTACCTCTTGAAATCTGTTTCCTGCTATTCTGCCTCACTTTCAAGTCCGCCTCGTGGCCTTCCCTCAACAGATATTTGGACGATAGTTGTCCTTTATTACTCGGCCAGTTTGTGAATTGCTGTGCCCCTGAGCTCCATTTTTCAACTCGTTTTAGGTGAGCTGACCGCAAGTCCAAAATTTTGGTTCAGGACCTATGCTGTTTCCCGGTGGGGGGCTGAGACTTTGGTTAATTCTTCTTCCTGCCGGGAAATTACAGTGATATGTGCCCGTCCAAATGCCTAACAGCTACTCTCTCATTGGTTCTCCCTCTTCCCTTTCATCCTCTGCCAAATTGGCAACCTGTGCGAACCAGGAGGTTAAAGGGGCTGTCTCTCCAAGTTGGGAGGTTGATAGTAAAGCAGATGGAAAGTCAAACCGGAGCACCAGGAGAGGGACTATTCGTTGAGTTTTAGAAGCCTTTCGTATTCAGAGTGTGTCCGTTCTCTAGGTTTCCCGTACATGTTATAGCTGTAGTAATATTCCCTTCAACCTGGAGAGTTGGGACCCTTGGAATGGGTGCCAGGTATTTGTGCTTTAAAGGGTCTGCATTTGCTCACCCAATCTCACCAATCGTCTCAGTCCCAAGTGTCCCTACTGATGCCACATCAAGCTGTCATTGTAGATAGCGTCATTCCAGGTTTCATCAGAGACCCTGAAGGAATTTTAAAGAATTTCCCAGGTTTTTTGTTTTGTTTTTGAAATTCCTTTTTATAGTGGGTTTGAGCTGATTCTCGCTGCCATGTTTATGCCATTCTAGACACACTTGATTCCCTTACGGAGACATATCAATACATAGGTTTTAAGATTCTTACTAGTCAGATATATTCCTCTGCGGGAAATATGGGGTTTTGAGTCCCTTTCACTGAGGAAGGTGTAGGTCTTGTCTATTCCATAGTTGGTTTTGGAACGGTACCTGTGCTTATATCAAACTCTGGTTTTATGCATCACCCCACCTCTCCTTCCCCCTTAAGCAGGCATAAGAGTCTTTTCTAAATGTGAGGCACTGTTCTCTTTCCTAACTCAGTTCAAGTGTAGCCATGTTTACAGGATCTTCATAAGTGATAACTTATGATAAGTTTCTTTTTCTCTGTGACTTATTTCACTTAGAATCATCGTACCTGAATCCACCCATTTTGCTGCTACTGGTCTTATGACATTGATTTCATGGCTGAGGGATATTCCATCATACGTAAGTACCACAATTTTTTGAACCATTTTTATATTTCCTGGGATATTTAAGGTGTACCCAAGTTGAGGTCCTTGTAAGCAGTGCAGCCCAAAATTTTGGGGTGGCTCTGTCTTATTGATTTTCAGTTTTTCCCAGGTATATTCCCTAGACTGGAAGTGCCATTGGCTCTGTAGCTCTGTTGTTTACTTGTTTTAGGGAACAAAATGCATTCCTCCAGAGAGGCAGTTGGCAATTTACATCCCGTCCATCAGCATAACAAGGCTCCCTGTTCTCCAGGAGCAGTCTTGCCTTTCTGGTTTTTACACATTTTGTGGATGTCCCTTTTGACCGGTGGGAAGTGATACTTCTTTGTAGTGGAGATTTGCATTGCCCGCTTGCTTGCTTGGCCAAAAAGGGCGTATGCGTTTTCTCCTGAATATATTCAGGAGAAAACGCATACGCCCTTTTTGGCCAAGTGCATCATTGTCGAAGTTGTGCCCCTCTTCCTGTGCTTTAAAGGCGATTCCAACGTACCTCTTGAAATCTGTTTCCTGCTATTCTGCCTCGCTTTCAAGTCCGCCTCGTTGCCTTCCCTCAACAGATTTTTGGACGATAGTTGTCCTTTATTACTCGGTCAGTTTGTGAATTGCTGTGCCCCTGAGCTCCATTTTTCAACTCGTTTTTGGTGAGCTGACCGCAAGTTCAAAATTTTGGTTCAGGATCTATACTGATTCCCGGTGGGTGGCTGAGACTTTGGTTAATTCTTCTTCCTGCCGGGAAATTACAGTGATATGTGCCCGTCCAAATGCCTAACAGCTACTCTCACATTGGTTCTCCCTCTTCCCTTTCATCCTCTGCCAAATTGGCAACCTGTGCGAACCAGGAGGTTAAAGGGGCTGTCTCTCCAAGTTGGGAGGTTGATAATAAAGCAGATGGAAAGTCAAACCGGAGCACCAGGAGAGGGACTATTCGTTGAGTTTAGAAACCTTTCGTATTCACAGTGTGTCCGTTCTCTAGGATTCCCGTACATGTTATATCTGTAGTAAAATTCCCTTCAACCTGGAGAGTTGGGACCCATGGAATGTGTGCCATGCATTATTGCTTTAAAGGGTCTGCATTTGCTCACCCAATCTCACCAATCCTCTCAGTCCCAAGTGTCCAGCCTTATGCCACATCCAGCTGTCATTGTAGATAGGGTCATTTCAGGTTTCATCAGAGACCCTGAAGGAATTGTAAAGAATTTCCCAGTTTTTTTGTTTTATTTTTGAAATTCCTTTTTATAGTGGGTTTGAGCTGATTCTCGCTGCCATATTTATCCCAGTCTAGACACACTTGATTCCCTTACGGAGACATATCAATACATAGGTTTTAAGATTCTTACTAGTCAGATATATTCCTCTGCGGGAAATATGGGGTTTTGAGTCCCTTTCACTGAGGAAGGTGTAGGTCTTGTCTATTCCATAGTTGGTTTTTGGAACGGTACCTGTGCTTATATCAAACTCTGGTTTTATGCATCACCCCACCTCTCCTTCCCCCTTAAGCAGGCATAAGAGTGTTTTCTAAATGTGAGACACTGTTCTCTTTCCTAACTCAGTTCAAGTGTAGCCATGTTTACAGGATCTTCATAAGTGATATCTTATGATAAGTTTCTTTTTCTCTGTGACTTATTTCACTTAGAATCATCGTACCTGAATCCACCCATTTTGCTGCTACTGGTCTTATGACATTGATTTCATGGCTGAGGGATATTCCATCGTATGTAAGTACCAAAATTTTTTGAACCATTTTTATATTTCCTGGGATATTTAAGGTGTACCCAAGTTGAGGTCCTTGTAAGCAGTGCAGCCCTAAATTTTGGGGTGGCTGTGTCTTTTTGATTTTCAGTTTTCCCAAGGTATATTCCCTAGACTGGAAGTGCCCTTGGCTCTGTAGCTCTGTTGTTTACTTGTTTTAGGGAACACAATGCACTCCTCCAGAGAGGCAGTTGGCAATTTACATCCCGCCCATCAGCATAACAAGGCTCCCTGTTCTCCAGGGCCTGTCTTGCCTTTCTGGTTTTTACACATTTTGTGGATGTCCCTTTTGACCGGTGGGAAGTGATACTTCTTTGTCGTGCAGATTTGCATTGCCCGCTTGCTTGCTTGGCCAAAAAGGGCGTATGCGTTTTCTCCTGAATATATTCAGGAGAAAACGCATACGCCCTTTTTGGCCAAGTGCATCATTGTCGAAGTTGTGCCCCTCTTCCTGTGCTTTAAAGGCGATTCCAACGTACCTCTTGAAATCTGTTTCCAGCTATTCTGCCTCGCTTTCAAGTCCACCTCGTTGCCTTCCCTCAACAGATTTTTGGACGATAGTTGTCCTTTATTACTCGGCCAGTTTGTGAATTGCTGTGCCCCTGAGGTCCATTTTTCAACTCGTTTTTGGTGAGCTGACCGCAAGTCCAAAATTTTGGTTCAGGATCTATACTGATTCCCGGTGGGTGGCTGAGACTTTGGTTAATTCTTCTTCCTGCTGGGAAATTACAGTGATATGTGCCCGTCCAAATGCCTAACAGCTACTCTCTCATTGGTTCTCCCTCTTCCCTTTTATCTTCTGCCAAATCGGCAACCTGTGCGAACCAGGAGGTTAAAGGGGCTGTCTCTCCAAGTTGGGAGGTTGATAGTAAAGCAGGTGGAAAGTCAAACCGGAGCACCAGGAGAGGGACTATTCGTTGAGTTTTAGAAACCTTTCGTATTCACAGTGTGTCCGTTCTCTAGGTTTCCCGTACATGTTATAACTGTAGTAATATTCCCTTCAACCTGGAGAGTTGGGACCCATGGAATGGGTGCCATGCATTAATGCTTTAAAGGTTCTGCATTTGTTCACCCAATCTCACCAATCCTCTCAGTCCAAGTGTCCCGCCTTATGCCACATCCAGCTGTCGTTGTAGATAGGGTCAGTCCAGGTTTCATCAGAGACTCTGAATGAATTGTAAAGAATTTCCCAGTTTTTTGTTTTGTTTTTGAAATTCCTTTTTATAGTGGGTTTGAGCTGATTCTCGCTGCCATGTTTATGCCAGTCTAGACACACTTGGTTCCCTTACGGAGACATATCAATACATAGGTTTTAAGATTCTTACTAGTCAGATATATTCCTCAGCGGGAAATATGGGGTTTTGAGTCCCTTTCACTGAGGAAGGTGTAGGTCTTGCCTATTCCATAGTTGGTTTTTGGAACGGTACCTCTGCTTATATCAAACTCTGGTTTTATGCATCACCCGACCTCTCCTTCCCCCTTAAGCAGGCATAAGAGTGTTTTCTAAATGTGAGACACTGTTCTCTTTCCTAACTCAGTTCAAGTGTAGCCATGTTTACAGGATCTTCATAAGTGATATCTTATGATAAGTTTCTTTTTCCCTGTGACTTATTTCACTTAGAATCATCGTACCTGAATCCACCCATTTTGCTGCTACTGGTCTTATGACATTGATTTCATGGCTGAGGGATATTCCATCGTATGTAAGTACCAAAATTTTTTGAACCATTTTTATATTTCCTGGGATATTTAAGGTGTACCCAAGTTGAGGTCCTTGTAAGCAGTGCAGCCCTAAATTTTGGGGTGGCTGTGTCTTTTTGATTTTCAGTTTTCCCAAGGTATATTCCCTAGACTGGAAGTGCCCTTGGCTCTGTAGCTCTGTTGTTTACTTGTTTTAGGGAACACAATGCACTCCTCCAGAGAGGCAGTTGGCAATTTACATCCCGCCCATCAGCATAACAAGGCTCCCTGTTCTCCAGGGCCTGTCTTGCCTTTCTGGTTTTTACACATTTTGTGGATGTCCCTTTTGACCGGTGGGAAGTGATACTTCTTTGTAGTGCAGATTTGCATTGCCCGATTGCTTGCTTGGCCAAAAAGGGCGTATGCGTTTTCTCCTGAATATATTCAGGAGAAAACGCATACGCCCTTTTTGGCCACGTGCATCATTGTCGAAGTTGTGCCCCTCATCCGGTGCTTTAAAGGCGATTCCAACGTACCTCTGGAAATCTGTTTCCTGCTATTCTGCCTCGCTTTCAAGTCCGCCTCGTTGCCTTCCCTCAACAGATTTTTGGACGATAGTTGTCCTTTATTACTCGGCCAGTTTGTGAATTGCTGTGACCCTGAGCTCCATTTTTCAACTCGTTTTTGGTTTGCTGACCGCAAGTCCAAAATTTTGGTTCAGGACCTCTGCTGGTTCCCAGTGGGGGGCTGAGACTTTGGTTAATTCTTCTTCCTGCCGGGAACTTACAGTGATATGTGCCCGTCCAAATGCCTAACAGCTACTCTCTCATTGGTTCTCCCTCTTCCCTTTCATCCTCTGCCAAATTGGCAACCTGTGCGAACCAGGAGGTTAAAGGGGCTGTCTCTCCAAGTTGGGAGGTTGATAGTAAAGCAGGTGGAAAGTCAAACCGGAGCACCAGGAGAGGGACTATTCGTTGAGTTTTAGAAACCTTTCGTATTCACAGTGTGTCCGTTCTCTAGGTTTCCCGTACATGTTATATCTGTAGTAATATTCCCTTCAACCTGGAGAGTTGGGATCCATGGAATGTGTGCCATGCACAATTGCTTTAAATGGTCTGCATTTGTTCACCCAATCTCACCAATCCTCTCAGTCCAAAGTGTCCAATCTTATGCCACATCCAGCTGTCGTTGTAGATAGGGTCATTCCAGGTTTCATCAGAGACCCTGAAAGAATTGTAAAGAATTTCCCAGTTTTTTTGTTTTGTTTTTGAAATTCCTTTTTATAGTGGATTTGAGCTGATTCTCGCTGCCATGTTTATGCCTGTCTAGACACACTTGATTCCCTTACGGAGACATATCAATACATAGGGTTTAAGATTCTTACTAGTCACATATATTCCTCTGTGTGAAATATGGGGTTTTGAGTCCCTTTCACTGAGGAAGGTGTAGGTCTTGTCTATTCCATAGTTGGTTTTTGGAACGGTACCTGTGCTTATATCAAACTCTGGTATTATGCATCACCCCACCTCTCCTTCCCCCTTAAGCAGGCATAAGAGTGTTTTCTAAATGTGAGACACTGTTCTCTTTCCTAACTCAGTTCAAGTGTAGCCATGTTTACAGGGTCTTCATAAGTGATATCTTATAATAAGTTTCTTTTTCTGTGTGACTTATTTCACTTAGAATCATCGTACCTGAATCCACCCATTTTGCTGCTACTGGTCTTATGACATTGATTTCATGGCTGAGGGATATTCCATCGTACGTAAGTACCACAATTTTTTGAACCATTTTTATATTTCCTGGGATATTTAAGGTGTACCCAAGTTGAGGTCCTTGTAAGCAGTGCAGCCCTAAATTTTGGGGTGGCTGTGTCTTTTTGATTTTCAGTTTTCCCAAGGTATATTCCCTAGACTGGAAGTGCCCTTGGCTCTGTAGCTCTGTTGTTTACTTGTTTTAGGGAACACAATGCACTCCTCCAGAGAGGCAGTTGGCAATTTACATCCCGCCCATCAGCATAACAAGGCTCCCTGTTCTCCAGGGCCTGTCTTGCCTTTCCGGTTTTTACACATTTTGTGGATGTCCCTTTTGACCGGTGGGAAGTGATACTTCTTTGTAGTGCAGATTTGCATTGCCCGCTTGCTTGCTTGGCCAAAAAGGGCGTATGCGTTTTCTCCTGAATATATTCAGGAGAAAACGCATACGCCCTTTTTGGCCAAGTGCATCATTGTCGAAGTTGTGCCCCTCTTCCTGTGCTTTAAAGGCGATTCCAACGTACCTCTTGAAATCTGTTTCCTGCTATTCTGCCTCGCTTTCAAGTCCGCCTCGTTGCCTTCCCTCAACAGATTTTTGGACGATAGTTGTCCTTTATTACTCGGCCAGTTTGTGAATTGCTGTGCCCCTGAGCTCCATTTTTCAACTCGTTTTTGGTGAGCTGACCGCAGGTCCAAAATTTTGGTTCAGGACCTATACTGGTTCCCGGTGGGGGGCTGAGACTTTGGTTAATTCTTCTTCCTGCCGGGAAGTTAGATTGATATGTGCCCGTCCAAATGCCTAACAGCTACTCTCTCATTGGTTCTCCCTCTTCCCTTTCATCCTCTGCCAAATTGGCAACCTATGCGAACCAGGAGGTTAAAGGGGCTGTCTCTCCAAGTTGGGAGGTTGATAGTAAAGCAGATGGAAAGTCAAACCGGAGCACCAGGAGAGGGACTATTCGTTGAGTTTTAGAAACCTTTCGTATTCACAGTGTGTCCGTTCTCTAGGTTTCCCGTACATGTTATAACTGTAGTAATATTCCCTTCAACCTGGAGAGTTGGGACCCATGGAATGGGTGCCATGTATTAATGCTTTAATGGTTCTGCATTTGTTCACCCAATCTCACCAATCCTCTCAGTCCAAGTGTCCCGCCTTATGCCACATCCAGCTGTCGTTGTAGATAGGGTCATTCCAGGTTTCATCAGAGACTCTGAAGGAATTGTAAAGAATTTCCCAGTTTTTTTGTTTTGTTTTTGAAATTCCTTTTTATAGTGGGTTTGAGCTGATTCTCGCTGCCATGTTTATGCCAGTCTAGACACACTTGGTTCCCTTACGGAGACATATCAATACATAGGTTTTAAGATTCTTACTAGTCAGATATATTCCTCTGCGGGAAATATGGGGTTTTGAGTCCCTTTCACTGAGGAAGGTGTAGTTCTTGCCTCTTCCATAGTTGGTTTTTGGAACGGTACCTGTGCTTATATCAAACTCTGGTTTTATGCAGCACCCCACCTCTCCTTCCCCCTTAAGCAGGCATAAGAGTGTTTTGTAAATGTGAGACACTGTTCTCTTTCCTAACTCAGTTCAAGTGTAGCCATGTTTACAGGATCTTCATAAGTGATATCTTATGATAAGTTTCTTTTTCTCTGTGACTTATTTCACTTAGAATCATCATACCTGAATCCACCCATTTTGCTGCTACTGGTCTTATGACATTGATTTCATGGCTGAGGGATATTCCATCGTATGTAAGTACCACAATTTTTTGAACCATTTTTATATTTCCTGGGATATTTAAGGTGTACCCAAGTTGAGGTCCTTGTAAGCAGTGCAGCCCTAAATTTTGGGGTGGCTGTGTCTTTTTGATTTTCAGTTTTCCCAAGGTATATTCCCTAGACTGGTAGTGCCCTTGGCTCTGTAGCTCTGTTGTTTACTTGTTTTAGGGTACACAATGCACTCCTCCAGAGAGGCAGTTGGCAATTTACATCCCGCCCATCAGCATAACAGGGCTCCCTGTTCTCCAGGGCCTGTCTTGCCTTTCTGGTTTTTACACATTTTGTGGATGTCCCTTTTGACCGGTGGGAAGTGATACTACTTTGTAGTGCCGATTTGCATTGCCCACTTCCTTGCTTGGCCAAAAAGGGCGTATGCGTTTTCTCCTGAATATATTCAGGAGAAAACGCATACGCCCTTTTTGGCCAAGTGCATCATTGTCGAAGTTGTGCCCCTCTTCCTGTGCTTTAAAGGCGATTCCAATGTACCTCTTGAAATCTGTTTCCTGCTATACTGCCTCACTTTCAAGTCCGCCTCGTTGCCTTCCCTCAACAGATTTTTGGACGATAGTTGTCCTTTATTACTCGGCCAGTTTGTGAATTGCTGTGCCCCTGAGCTCCATTTTTCAACTCGTTTTAGGTGAGCTGACCGCAAGTCCAAAATTTTGGTTCAGGACCTATACTGGTTCCCGGTGGGTGGCTGAGACTTTGGTTAATTCTTCTTCCTGCCGGGAAATTACAGTGATATGTGCCCGTCCAAATGCCTAACAGCTACTCTCTCATTGGTTCTCCCTCTTCCCTTTCATCCTCTGCCAAATTGTCAACCTGTGCGAACCAGGAGGTTAAAGGGGCTGTCTCTCCAAGTTGGGAGGTTGATAGTAAAGCAGATGGAAAGTCAAACCGGAGCACCAGGAGAGGGACTATTCGTTGAGTTTTAGAAACCTTTCGTATTCACAGTGTGTCCGTTCTCTAGGTTTCCCGTACATGTTATAACTGTAGTAATACTCCCTTCAACCTGGAGAGTTGGGACCCATGGAATGGGTGCCAGGCATTTGTGCTTTAAAGGGTCTGCAATTGTTCACCCAATCTCACCAATCTTCTCAGTCCCAAGTGTCCAGCCTTATGCCACATCCAGCTGTCGTTGTAGATAGGGTCATTCCAGGTTTCATCAGAGACCCTGAAGGAATTGTAAAGAATTTCCCAGTTTTTTTGTTTTGTTTTTGAAATTCCTTTTTATAGTGGGTTTGAGCTGATTCTCGCTGCCATGTTTATGCCAGTCTAGACACACTTGATTCCCTTACGGAGACATATCAATACATAGGTTTTAAGATTCTTACTAGTCAGATATATTCCTCGGCGGGAAATATGGGGTTTTGAGTCCCTTTCACTGAGGAAGGTGTAGGTCTTGTCTATTCCATAGTTGGTTTTTGGAATGGTACCTGTGCTTATATCAAACTCTGTTTTTATGCATCAACCCACCTCTCCTTCCCCCTTCAGCAGGCATAAGAGTACTTTCTAAATGTGAGACACTGATCTCTTTCCTAACTCAGTTCAAGTGTAGCCATGTTTACAGGATCTTCATAAGTGATATCTTATGATAAGTTTCTTTTTCTCTGTGACTTATTTCACTTAGAATCATCGTACCTGAATCCACCCATTTTACTGCTACTGGTCTTATGACATTGATTTCATGGCTGAGGGATATTCCATCGTACGTAAGTATCACAATTTTTTGAACCATTTTTATATTTCCTGGGATATTTAAGGTGTACCCAAGTTGAGGTCCTTGTAAGCAGTGCAGCCCTAAATTTTGGGGTGGCTGTGTCTTTTTGATTTTCAGTTTTCCCAAGGTATATTCCCTAGACTGGATGTGCCCTTGGCTCTGTAGCTCTGTTGTTTACTTGTTGTAGGGAACACAATGCACTCCTCCAGAGAGGCAGTTGGCAATTTACATCCCGCCCATCAGCATAACAAGGCTCCCTGTTCTCCAGGGCCTGTCTTGCCTTTCTGGTTTTTACACATTTTGTGGATGTCCCTTTTGACCGGTGGGAAGTGATACTTCTTTGTAGTGCAGATTTGCATTGCCCGCTTGCTTGCTTGGCCAAAAAGGGCGTATGCGTTTTCTCCTGAATATATTCAGGAGAAAACGCATACGCACTTTTAGGCCTAGTGCATCATTGTCGAAGTTGTGCCCCTCTTCCTGTGCTTTAAAGGCGATTCCAACGTACCTCTTGAAATCTGTTTCCTGCTATTCTGCCTCGCTTTCAAGTCCGCCTCGTTGCCTTCCCTCAACAGATTTTTGGACGATAGTTGTCCTTTATTACTCGGCCAGTTTGTGAATTGCTGTGCCCCTGAGCTCCATTTTTCAACTCGTTTTAGGTGAGCTGACCGCAAGTCCAAAATTTTGGTTCAGGAACTATACTGGTTCCGGGTGGGGGCCTGAGACGTTGGTTAATTCTTCTTCCTGCCGGGAAATTACAGTGATATGTGCCCATCCAAATGCCTAACAGCTACTCTCTCATTGGTTCTCCCTCTTCCCTTTCATCCTCTGCCAAATTGGCAACCTGTGCGAACCAGGAGGTTAAAGGGGCTGTCTCTCCAAGTTGGGAGGTTGATAGTAAAGCAGATGGAAAGTCAAACCGGAGCACCAGGAGAGGGACTATTCGTTGAGTTTTAGAAACCTTTCGTATTCAAAGTGTGTCCGTTCTCTAGGTTTCCCGTACATGTTATAACTGTAGTAATATTCCCTTCAACCTGGAGAGTTGGGACCCATGGAATGTGTGCCATGCATTATTGCTTTAAATGCTCTGCATTTGTTCAACCAATCTCACCAATCCTCTCAGTCCCAAGTGTCCAGCCTTATGCCACATCCAGCTGTTGTTGTAGATAGGGTCATTCCATGTTTCATCAGAGACCCTGAAGGAATTGTAAAGAATTTCCCAGTTTTTTTGTTTTGTTTTTGAAATTCCTTTTTATAGTGGGTTTGAGCTGATTCTCGCTGCCATGTTTATGCCAGTCTAGACACACTTGATTCCCTTACGGAGACATATCAATACATAGGTTTTAAGATTCTTACTAGTCAGATATATTCCTCTGCGGGAAATATGGGGTTTTGAGTCCCTTTCACTGAGGAAGGTGTAGGTCTTGTCTATTCCATAGTTGGTTTTTGGAATGGTACCTGTGCTTATATCAAACTCTGGTTTTATGCATCACCCCACCTCTCCTTCCCCCTTAAGCAGGCATAAGAGTGTTTTCTAAATGTGAGACACTGTTCTCTTTCCTAACTCAGTTCAAGTGTAGCCATGTTTACAGGATCTTCATAAGTGATATCTTATGATAAGTTTCTTTTTCTCTGTGAGTTATTTCACTTAGAATCATCGTACCTGAATCCACCCATTTTACTACTACTGGTCTTATGACATTGATTTCATGGCTGAGGGATATTCCATCGTACGTAAGTACCACAATTTTTTGAACCATTTTTATATTTCCTGGGATATTTAAGGTGTACCCAAGTTGAGGTCCTTATAAGCAGTGCAGCCCTAAATTTTGGAGTGGCTCTGTCTTATTGATTTTCAGTTTTCCCAAGGTATATTCCCTAGACTGGAAGTGCCCTTGGCTCTGTAGCTCTGTTCTTTACTTGTTTTAGAGAACACAATGTACTCCTCCAGAGAGGCAGTTGGCAATTTACATCCCGCCCATCAGCATAACAAGGCTCCCTGTTCTCCAGGGCCTGTCTTGCCTTTCTGGTTTTTACACATTTTGTGGATGTCCCTTTTGACCGGTGCGAAGTGATACTTCTTTGTAGTGCAGATTTGCATTGCCCGATTGCTTGCGTGGCCAAAAAGGGCGTATGCGTTTTCTCCTGAGTATATTCAGGAGAAAACGCATACGGCCTTTTTGGCCACGTGCATCATTGTCGAAGTTGTGCCCCTCATCCGGTGCTTTAAAGGCGATTCCAACGTACCTCTTGAAATCTGTTTCCTGCTATTCTGCCTCGCTTTCAAGTCCGCCTCGTTGCGTTCCCTCAACAGATTTTTGGACAATAGTTGTCCTTTATTACTCGGCCAGTTTGTGAATTGCTGTGCCCCAGAGCTCCATTTTTCAACTCGTTTTTGGCGAGCTGACCGCAGGTCCAAAACTTTGGTTCAGGACGTATGCTGCTTCCCAGTGGGGGGCTGAGACTTTGGTTAATTCTTCTTCCTGCCGGGAAATTACAGTGATATGTGCCCGTCCAAGTGCCTAACAGCTACTCTCTCATTGGTTCTCCCTCTTCCCTTTCATCCTCTGCCAAATTGGCAACCTGTGCGAACCAGGAGGTTAAAGGGGCTGTCTCTCCAAGATGGGAGGTTGATAGTAAAGCAGGTGTAAAGTCAACCCGGAGCACCAGGAGAGGGACTATTCGTTGAGTTTTAGAAACCTTTCGTATTCACAGTGTGTCCGTTCTCTAGGTTTCCCGTACATGTTATAACTGTAGTAATATTCCCTTCAACCTGGAGAGTTGGGACCCATGGAATGGGTGCCATGCATTAATGCTTTAAAGGTTCTGTATTTGTTCACCCAATCTCACCAATCCTCTGAGTCCCAAGTCTCCCGACTTATGCCACATCCAGCTGTCGTTGTAGATAGGGTCATTCCAGGTTTCATCAGAGACTCTGAAGGAATTGTAAAGAATTTCCCAGTTTTTTTGTTTTGTTTTTGAAATTCCTTTTTATAGTGGGTTTGAGCTGATTCTCGCTGCCATGTTTATGCCAGTCTAGACACACTTGATTCCCTTACGGAGACATATCAATACATAGGTTTTAAGATTCTTACTAGTCAGATATATTCCTCTGCGGGAAATATGGGGTTTTGAGTCCCTTTCACTGAGGAAGGTGTAGGTCTTGCCTATTCCATAGTTGGTTTTTGGAACGGTACCTGTGCTTATATCAAACTCTGGTTTTATGCATCACCCCACCTCTCCTTCCCCCTTAAGCAGGCATAAGAGTGTTTTCTAAATGTGAGACACTGTTCTCTTTCCTAACTCAGTTCAAGTGTAGCCATGTTTACAGGGTCTTCATAAGTGATATCTTATGATAAGTTTCTTTTTCTGTGTGACTTATTTCACTTAGAATCATCGTACCTGAATCCACCCATTTTGCTGCTACTGGTCTTATGACATTGATTTCATGGCTGAGGGATATTCCATCGTACGTAAGTACCACAATTTTTTGAACCATTTTTATATTTCCTGGGATATTTAAGGTGTACCCAAGTTGAGGTCCTTGTAAGCAGTGCAGCCCTAAATTTTGGGGTGGCTCTGTCTTATTGATCTTCAGTTTTCCCAAGGTATATTCCCTAGACTGGAAGTGCCCTTGGCTCTGTAGCTCTGTTCTTTACTTGTTTTAGGGAACACAATGCACTCCTCCAGAGAGGCAGTTGGCAATTTACATCCCGCCCATCAGCATAACAAGGCTCCCTGTTCTCCAGGGCCTGTCTTGCCTTTCCGGTTTTTACACATTTTGTGGATGTCCCTTTTGACCGGTGGGAAGTGATACTTCTTTGTAGTGCAGATTTGCATTGCCCGCTTGCTTGCTTGGCCAAAAAGGGCGTATGCGTTTTCTCCTGAATATATTCAGGAGAAAACGCATACGCCCTTTTTGGCCAAGTGCATCATTGTCGAAGTTGTGCCCCTCTTCCTGTGCTTTAAAGGCGATTCCAACGTACCTCTTGAAATCTGTTTCCTGCTATTCTGCCTTGCTTTCAAGTCCGCCTCGTTGCCTTCCCTCAACAGATATTTGGACGATAGTTGTCCTTTATTACTCGGCCAGTTTGTGAATTGCTGTGCCCCTGAGCTCCATTTTTCAACTCGTTTTAGTTGAGCTGACCGCAAGTCCAAAATTTTGGTTCAGGACCTATACTGGTTCCCGGTGGGTGGCTGAGACTTTGGTTAATTCTTCTTCCTGCAGGGAAATTACAGTGATATATGCCCGTCCAAATGCCTAACAGCTACTCTCTCATTGGTTCTCCCTCTTCCCTTTCATCCTCTGCCAAATTGGCAACCTGTGCGAACCAGGAGGTTAAAGGGGCTGTCTCTCCAAGTTGGGAGCTTGATAGTAAAGCAGATGGAAAGTCAAACCAGAGCACCAGGAGAGGGACTATTCGTTGAGTTTTAGAAACCTTTCGTATTCACAGTCTGTCCGTTCTCTAGGATTCCCGTACATGTTATATCTGTAGTAATATTCCCTTCAACCTGGAGAGTTGGGACCCATGGAATGTGTGCCATGCATTATTGCTTTAAAGGGTCTGCATTTGCTCACCCAATCTCACCAATTCTCTCAGTCCCAAGTGTCAAGCCTTATGCCACATCCAGCTGTCATTGTAGATAGGGTCACTTCAGGTTTCATCAGAGACCCTGAAGGAATTGTGAAGAATTTCCCAGTTTTTTTGTTTTATGTTTGAAATTCCTTTTTATAGTGGGTTTGAGCTGATTCTCGCTGCCATATTTATGCCATTCTAGACACACTTGATTCCCTTACGGAGACATACCAATACATCGGTTGTAAGATTCTTACTAGTCAGATATATTCCTCTGCGGGAAATATGGGGTTTTGAGTCCCTTTCACTGAGGAAGGTGTAGGTCTTGTCTATTCCATAGTTGGTTTTTGGAACGGTACCTGTGCTTATATCAAACTCTGGTTTTATGCATCACACCACCTCTCCTTCCCCCTTAAGCAGGCATAAGAGTGTTTTCTAAATGTGAGACACTGTTCTCTTTCCTAACTCAGTTCAAGTGTAGCCATGTTTTCAGGATCTTCATAAGTGATATCTTATGATAAGTTTCTTTTTCTCTGTGACTTATTTCACTTAAAATCATCGTACCTGAATCCACCCATTTTGCTGCTACTGGTCTTATGACATTGATTTCATGGCTGAGGGATATTCCATCGTACGTAAGTACCACAATTTTTTGAACCATTTTTATATTTCCTGGGATATTTAAGGTGTACCCAAGTTGAGGTCCTTGTAAGCAGTGCAGCCCTAAATTTTGGGGTGGCTCTGTCTTATTGATCTTCAGTTTTCCCAAGGTATATTCCCTAGACTGGAAGTGCCCTTGGCTCTGTAGCTCTGTTCTTTACTTGTTTTAGGGAACACAATGCACTCCTCCAGAGAGGCAGTTGGCAATTTACATCCCGCCCATCAGCATAACAAGGCTCCCTGTTCTCCAGGGCCTGTCTTGCCTTTCTGGTTTTTACACATTTTGTGGATGTCCCTTTTGACCGGTGGGAAGTGATACTTCTTTGTAGTGCCGATTTGCATTGCCTGCTTGCTTGTTTGGCCAAAAAGGGCATATGCGTTTTCTCCTGAATATATTCAGGAGAAAACGCATACGCACTTTTTGGCCAAGTGCATCATTGTCGAAGTTGTGCCCCTCTTCCTGTGCTTTAAAGGCGATTCCAACGTACCTCTTGAAATCTGTTTCCTGCTATTCTGCCTCGCTTTCAGGTCCGCCTCGTTGCCTTCCCTCAACAGATTTTTGGACGATAGTTGTCCTTTATTACTGGGCCAGTTTTTGAATTGCTGTGCCCCTGAGCTCCATTTTTCAACTCGTTTTTGGTGAGCTGACCGCAAGTCCAAAATTTTGGTTCAGGACCTATACTGTTTCCCGGTGAGGGGCTGAGACTTTGGTTAATTCTTCTTCCTGCCGGGAAATTACAGTGATATGTGCCCGTCCAAATGCCTATCAGGTACTCTCTCATTGGTTCTCCCTCTTCCCTTTCATCCTCGGCCAAATTGGCAACCTGTGCGAACCAGGAGGTTAAAGGGGCTGTCTCTCCAAGTTGGGAGATTGATAGTAAAGCAGATGGAAAGTCAAACCTTAGCACCAGGAGAGGGACTATTCGTTGAGTTTTAGAAACCTTTCGTATTCACAGTGTGTCCGTTCTCTATGTTTCCCGTACATGTTATAACTGTAGTAATATTCCCTTCAACCTGGAGAGATGGGACCCATGGAATGGGTGCCATGCATTATTGCTTTAAACGGTCTGCATTTGCTCACCAAATCTCACCAATCCCCTCAGTCCCAAGTGTCCAGCCTTATGCCACATCCAGCTGTCGTTGTAGATAGGGTCATTCCAGGTTTCATCATTGACACTGAAGGAATTGTAAAGAATTTCCCAGTTTTTTTGTTTTGTTTTTGAAATTCCTTTTTATAGTGGGTTTGAGCTGATTCTCGCTGCCATGTTTATGCCTGTCTAGACACACTTGATTCCCTTACGGAGACATATCAATACATAGGTTTTAAGATTCTTACTAGTCAGATATATTCCTCTGCGGGAAATATGGTGTTTTGAGTCCCTTTCACTGAGGAAGGTGTAGGTCTTGTCTATTCCATATTTGGTTTTTGGAACGGTACCTGTGCTTATATCAAACTCTGGTTTTATGCATCACCCCACCTCTCCTTCCCCCTTAAGCAGGCATAAGAGTGTTTTCTAAATGTGAGACACTGTTCTCTTTCCTAACTCAGTTCAAGTGTAGCCATGTTTACAGGATCTTCATAAGTGATATCTTATGATAAGTTTCTTTTTCTGTGTGACTTATTTCACTTAGAATCATCGTACCTGAATCCACCCATTTTGCTGCTACTGTTCTTATGACATTGATTTCATGGCTGAGGGATATTCCATCGTACGTAAGTACCACAGTTTTTTGAACCATTTTTATATTTCCTGGGATATTTAAGGTGTACCGAAGTTGAGGTCCTTGTAAGCAGTGCAGCCCTAAATTTTGGGGTGGCTCTGTCTTATTGATTTTCAGTTTTCAAAAAGTATATTCCCTAGTCTGGAAGTGCCCTTGGCTCTGTAGCTCTGTTGTTTACTTGTTTTAGGGAACACAATGTACTCCTCCAGAGAGGCAGTTGGCAATTTACATCCCGCCCATCAGCATAACAAGGCTCCCTGTTCTCCAGGGCCTTTCTTGCCTTTCTGGTTTTTACACATTTTGTGGATGTCCCTTTTGACCGGTGGGAAGTGATACTTCTTTGTAGTGCAGATTTGCATTGCCTGCTTCCTTGCTTGGCCAAAAAGGGCGTATGCGTTTTCTCCTGAATATATTCAGGAGAAAACTCATATGCCCTTGTTGGCCAAGTGCATCATTGTCGAAGTTGTGCCCCTCTTCCTGTGCTTTAAAGGCAATTCCAACGTACCTCTTGTAATCTGTTTCCTGCTATTCTGCCTCGCTTTCAAGTCTGCCTCGTTGCCTTCCCTCAACAGATTTTTGGACGATAGTTGTCCTTTATTACTCGGCCAGTTTGTGAATTGCTGTGCCCCTGAGCTCCATTTTTCAACTCGTTTTAGGTGAGCTGACCGCAAGTCCAAAATTTTGGTTCAGGACCTATACTGGTTCCCGGTGGGGGGCTGAGACTTTGGTTAATTCTTCTTCCTGCCGGGAAATTACAGTGATATGTGCCCGTCCAAATGCCTAACAGCTACTCTCTCATTGGTTCTCCCTCTTCCCTTTCATCCTCTGCCAAATTGACAACCTGTGCGAACCAGGAGGTTAAAGGGGCTGTCTCTCCAAGTTGGGAGGTTGATAGTAAAGCAGATGGAAAGTCAAACCGGAGTACCAGGAGAGAGACTATTCGTTGAGTTTTAGAAACCTTTCGTATTCACAGTGTGTCCGTTCTCTAGGTTTCCCGTACATGTTATAACTGTAGTAATATTCCCTTCAACCTGGAGAGTTGGGACCCATGGAATGGGTGCCTTGCATTATTGCTTTAAAGGGTGTGCATTTGTTCACCCAATCTCACCAATCCTCTCAGTCCCAAGTGTCCAGCCTTATGCCACATCCAGCTGTCATGGTAGATAGGGTCATTCCAGGTTTCATCAGAGACCCTGAAGGAATTGTAAAGAATTTCCCAGTTTTTTTGTTTTGTTTTTGAAATTCCTTTTTATAGTGGGTTTGAGCTGATTCTCGCTGCCATGTTTACGCCAGTCTTGACACACTTGATTCCCTTATGGAGACATATCAATACATTGGTTTTAAGATTCTTACTAGTCAGATATATTCCTCTGCGGCAAATATGGGGTTTTGAGTCCCTTTCACTGAGGAAGGTGTAGGTCTTGTCTATTCCATAGTTGGTTTTTGGAACGGTACCTGTGCTTATATCAAACTCTGGTTTTATGCATCACACCACCTCTCCTTCCCCCTTAAGCAGGCATAAGAGTGTTTTCTAAATGTGAGACACTGTTCTCTTTCCTAACTCAGTTCAAGTGTAGCCATGTTTTCAGGATCTTCATAAGTGATATCTTATGATAAGTTTCTTTTTCTCTGTGACTTATTTCACTTAAAATCATCGTACCTGAATCCACCCATTTTGCTGCTACTGGTCTTATGACATTGATTTCATGGCTGAGGGATATTCCATCGTACGTAAGTACCACAATTTTTTGAACCATTTTTATATTTCCTGGGATATTTAAGGTGTACCCAAGTTGAGGTCCTTGTAAGCAGTGCAGCCCTAAATTTTGGGGTGGCTCTGTCTTATTGATCTTCAGTTTTCCCAAGGTATATTCCCTAGACTGGAAGTGCCCTTGGCTCTGTAGCTCTGTTCTTTACTTGTTTTAGGGAACACAATGCACTCCTCCAGAGAGGCAGTTGGCAATTTACATCCCGCCCATCAGCATAACAAGGCTCCCTGTTCTCCAGGGCCTGTCTTGCCTTTCTGGTTTTTACACATTTTGTGGATGTCCCTTTTGACCGGTGGGAAGTGATACTTCTTTGTAGTGCCGATTTGCATTGCCTGCTTGCTTGCTTGGCCAAAAAGGGCATATGCGTTTTCTCCTGAATATATTCAGGAGAAAACGCATACGCACTTTTTGGCCAAGTGCATCATTGTCGAAGTTGTGCCCCTCTTCCTGTGCTTTAAAGGCGATTCCAACGTACCTCTTGAAATCTGTTTCCTGCTATTCTGCCTCGCTTTCAGGTCCGCCTCGTTGCCTTCCCTCAACAGATTTTTGGACGATAGTTGTCCTTTATTACTGGGCCAGTTTTTGAATTGCTGTGCCCCTGAGCTCCATTTTTCAACTCGTTTTTGGTGAGCTGACCGCAAGTCCAAAATTTTGGTTCAGGACCTATACTGTTTCCCGGTGAGGGGCTGAGACTTTGGTTAATTCTTCTTCCTGCCGGGAAATTACAGTGATATGTGCCCGTCCAAATGCCTATCAGGTACTCTCTCATTGGTTCTCCCTCTTCCCTTTCATCCTCGGCCAAATTGGCAACCTGTGCGAACCAGGAGGTTAAAGGGGCTGTCTCTCCAAGTTGGGAGATTGATAGTAAAGCAGATGGAAAGTCAAACCTTAGCACCAGGAGAGGGACTATTCGTTGAGTTTTAGAAACCTTTCGTATTCACAGTGTGTCCGTTCTCTATGTTTCCCGTACATGTTATAACTGTAGTAATATTCCCTTCAACCTGTAGAGTTGGGACCCATGGAATGGGTGCCATGCATTATTGCTTTAAACGGTCTGCATTTGCTCACCAAATCTCACCAATCCCCTCAGTCCCAAGTGTCCAGCCTTATGCCACATCCAGCTGTCGTTGTAGATAGGGTCATTCCAGGTTTCATCATTGACACTGAAGGAATTGTAAAGAATTTCCCAGTTTTTTTGTTTTGTTTTTGAAATTCCTTTTTATAGTGGGTTTGAGCTGATTCTCGCTTCCATGTTTATGCCTGTCTAGACACACTTGATTCCCTTACGGAGACATATCAATACATAGGTTTTAAGATTCTTACTAGTCAGATATATTCCTCTGCGGGAAATATGGTGTTTTGAGTCCCTTTCACTGAGGAAGGTGTAGGTCTTGTCTATTCCATATTTGGTTTTTGGAACGGTACCTGTGCTTATATCAAACTCTGGTTTTATGCATCACCCCACCTCTCCTTCCCCCTTAAGCAGGCATAAGAGTGTTTTCTAAATGTGAGACACTGTTCTCTTTCCTAACTCAGTTCAAGTGTAGCCATGTTTACAGGATCTTCATAAGTGATATCTTATGATAAGTTTCTTTTTCTGTGTGACTTATTTCACTTAGAATCATCGTACCTGAATCCACCCATTTTGCTGCTACTGTTCTTATGACATTGATTTCATGGCTGAGGGATATTCCATCGTACGTAAGTACCACAGTTTTTTGAACCATTTTTATATTTCCTGGGATATTTAAGGTGTACCGAAGTTGAGGTCCTTGTAAGCAGTGCAGCCCTAAATTTTGGGGTGGCTCTGTCTTATTGATTTTCAGTTTTCAAAAAGTATATTCCCTAGTCTGGAAGTGCCCTTGGCTCTGTAGCTCTGTTGTTTACTTGTTTTAGGGAACACAATGTACTCCTCCAGAGAGGCAGTTGGCAATTTACATCCCGCCCATCAGCATAACAAGGCTCCCTGTTCTCCAGGGCCTGTCTTGCCTTTCTGGTTTTTACACATTTTGTGGATGTCCCTTTTGACCGGTGGGAAGTGATACTTCTTTGTAGTGCAGATTTGCATTGCCTGCTTCCTTGCTTGGCCAACAAGGGCGTATGCGTTTTCTCCTGAATATATTCAGGAGAAAACTCATATGCCCTTGTTGGCCAAGTGCATCATTGTCGAAGTTGTGCCCCTCTTCCTGTGCTTTAAAGGCAATTCCAACGTACCTCTTGTAATCTGTTTCCTGCTATTCTGCCTCGCTTTCAAGTCTGCCTCGTTGCCTTCCCTCAACAGATTTTTGGACGATAGTTGTCCTTTATTACTCGGCCAGTTTGTGAATTGCTGTGCCCCTGAGCTCCATTTTTCAACTCGTTTTAGGTGAGCTGACCGCAAGTCCAAAATTTTGGTTCAGGACCTATACTGGTTCCCGGTGGGGGGCTGAGACTTTGGTTAATTCTTCTTCCTGCCGGGAAATTACAGTGATATGTGCCCGTCCAAATGCCTAACAGCTACTCTCTCATTGGTTCTCCCTCTTCCCTTTCATCCTCTGCCAAATTGACAACCTGTGCGAACCAGGAGGTTAAAGGGGCTGTCTCTCCAAGTTGGGAGGTTGATAGTAAAGCAGATGGAAAGTCAAACCGGAGTACCAGGAGAGAGACTATTCGTTGAGTTTTAGAAACCTTTCGTATTCACAGTGTGTCCGTTCTCTAGGTTTCCCGTACATGTTATAACTGTAGTAATATTCCCTTCAACCTGGAGAGTTGGGACCCATGGAATGGGTGCCTTGCATTATTGCTTTAAAGGGTGTGCATTTGTTCACCCAATCTCACCAATCCTCTCAGTCCCAAGTGTCCAGCCTTATGCCACATCCAGCTGTCATGGTAGATAGGGTCATTCCAGGTTTCATCAGAGACCCTGAAGGAATTGTAAAGAATTTCCCAGTTTTTTTGTTTTGTTTTTGAAATTCCTTTTTATAGTGGGTTTGAGCTGATTCTCGCTGCCATGTTTACGCCAGTCTTGACACACTTGATTCCCTTATGGAGACATATCAATACATTGGTTTTAAGATTCTTACTAGTCAGATATATTCCTCTGCGGCAAATATGGGGTTTTGAGTCCCATTCACTGAGGAAGGTGTAGGTCTTGTCTATTCCATAGTTGGTTTTTGGAATGGTAACTCTGCTTATATGAAACTCTGGTTTTATGCATCACCCCACCTCTCCTTCCCCCTTAAGCCGGCATAACAGTGTTTTCTAAATGTGAGACACTGTTCTCTTTCCTAACTCAGTTCAAGTGTAGCCATGTTTACAGGATCTTCATAAGTGATATCTTATGATAAGTTTCTTTTTCTCTGTGACTTATTTCACTTAGAATCATCGTACCTGAATCCACCCATTTTGATGCTACTGGTCTTATGACACTGATTTCATGGCTGAGGGATATTCCATCGTACGTAAGTACCACAATTTTTTGAACCAGTTTTATATTTCCTGGGATATTTAAGGTATACCCAAGTTGAGGTCCTTGTAAGCAGTGCAGCCCTAAATTTTGGGGTGTCTCTGTCTTATTGATCTTCAGTTTTCCCAAGGTTTATTCCCTAGACTGGAAGTGCCCTTGGCTCTGTAGCTCTGTTCTTTACTTGTTTTAGGGATTACAATGTACTCCTCCAGAGAGGCAGTTGGCAATTTACATCCCGCCCATCAGCATAACAAGGCTCCCTGTTCTCCAGGGCCTGTCTTGCCTTTCTGGTTTTTATACATTTTGTGGATGTCCCTTTTGACCGGTGGGAAGTGATACTTCTTTGTAGTGGAGATTTGCATTGCCCGCTTGCTTGCTTGGCCAAAAAGGGCGTATGCGTTTTCTCCTGAATATATTCTGGAGAAAACGCATATGCCGTTTTTGGCCAATTACATCATTGTCGATGTTGTGCCTCTCTTCCTGTGCTTTCAAGGTGATTCCAACGTACCTCTTGAAATCTGTTTCCTGCTATTCTGCCTCGCTTTCAAGTCCACCTCGTTGCCTTCCCTCAACAGATTTTTGGACGATAGTTGTCCTTTAATACTTGGCCAGTTTGTGAATTGCTGTGCCCCTGAGCTGCATTTTTCAACTCGTTTTTGGTGAGCTGACCGCAAGTCCAAAATTTTGGTTCAGGACCTATGCTGGTTCCCGGTGGGGGGCTGAGACTTTGGTTAATTCTTCTTCCTGCCGGGAAATTACAGTGATATGTGCCCGTCCAAATGCCTATCAGCTACTCTCTCATTGGTTCTCCCTCTTCCCTTTCATCCTCTGCCAAATTGGCAACCTGTGCGAACCAGGAGGTTAAAGGGGCTGTCTCTCCAAGTTGGGAGGTTGATAGTAAAGCAGATGGAAAGTCAAACTGGAGCACCAGGAGGGGGACTATTCGTTGAGTTTTAGAAACCTTTCGTATTCACAGTGTGTCCGTTCTCTAGGATTCCCGTACATGTTATATCTGTAGTAATATTCCCTTCAACCTGGAGAGTTGGGACCCATGGAATGTGTGCCATGCATTATTGCTTTAAAGTGTCTGCATTTGCTCACCCAATCTCACCAATCCTCTCAGTCCCAAGTGTCCAGCCTTATGCCACATCCAGCTGTCATTGTAGATAGGGTCATTCCAGGTATCATCAGAGACCCTGAAGGAATTGTAAAGAATTTCCCAGTTTTTTTGTTTTATTTTTGAAATTCCTTTTTATAGTGGGTTTGAGGTGATTCTCGCTGCCATATTTATCCCAGTCTAGACACACTTGATTCCCTTACGGAGACATATCAATACATAGGATTTAAGATACTTACTAGTCAGATATATTCCTCTGCGGGAAATATGGGGTTTTAGTCCCTTTCACTGAGGAAGGTGTAGGTCTTCTCTATTCCATAGTCGGTTTTTGGAATGGTACCTGTGCTTATATCAAACTCTGGTTTTATGCATCACCCCACCTCTCCTTCCCCCTTAAGCAGGCATAAGAGTGTTTTCTAAGTATGAGACACTGTTCTCTTTCCTAACTCAGTTCAAGTGTAGCCATGTTTACAGGATCTTCATAAGTGATATCTTATGATAAGTTTCTTTTTCTGTGTGACTTATTTCACTTAGAATCATCGTACCTGAATCCACCCATTTTGCTGCTACTGGTCTTATGACATTGATTTCATGGCTGAGGGATATTCCATCGTACGTAAGTACCACAATTTTTTGAACCATTTTTATATTTCCTGGGATATTTATGGTGTACCCAAGTTGAGGTCCTTGTAAGCAGTGCAGCCCTAAATTTTGTGGTGCCTGTGTCTTTTTGATTTTCACTTTTCCCAAGGTATATTCCCTAGACTGGAAGTGCCCTTGGCTCTGTAGCTCTGTTGTTTACTTGTTTTAGGGAACACAATGCACTCCTCCAGAGAGGCAGTTGGCAATTTACATCCCGCCCATCAGCATAACAAGGCTCCCTGTTCTCCAGGGCCTGTCTTGCCTTTCCGGTTTTTACACATTTTGTGGATGTCCCTTTTGACCGGTGGGAAGTGATACTTCTTTGTAGTGCAGATTTGCATTGCCCGCTTGCTTGCTTGGCCAAAAAGGGCGTATGCGTTTTCTCCTGAATATATTCAGGAGAAAACGCATACGCCCTTTTTGGCCAAGTGCATCATTGTCGAAGTTGTGCCCCTCTTCCTGTGCTTTAAAGGCGATTCCAACATACCTCTTGAAATCTGTTTCCTGCTATTCTGCCTCGCTTTCAAGTCTGCCTCGTTGCCTTCCCTCAACAGATTTTTGGACGATAGTTGTCCTTTATTACTCGGCCAGTTTGTGAATTGCTGTGCCCCTGAGCTCCATTTTTCAACTCGTTTTAGGTGAGCTGACCGCAAGTCCAAAATTTTGGTTCAGGACCTATACTGGTTCCCGGTGGGGGGCTGAGACTTTGGTTGATTCTTCTTCCTGCCGGGAAATTACAGTGATATGTGCCCGTCCAAATGCCTAACAGCTACTCTCTCATTGGTTCTCCCTCTTCCCTTTCATCCTCTGCCAAATTGGCAACCTGTGCGAACCAGGAGGTTAAAGGGGCTGTCTCTCCAAGTTGGGAGGTTGATAGTAAAGCACATGGAAAGTCAAACCCGAGCACCAGGAGAGGGACTATTCGTTGAGTTTTAGAAACCTTTCGTATTCACAGTGTGTCCGTTCTCTAGGTTTCCCGTACATGTTATAACTTTAGTAATATTCCCTTCAACCTGGAGAGTTGGGACCCATGGATTGGGTGCCATGCATTATTGCTTTAAAGGGTCTGCATTTGCTCACCCAATCTCACCAATCCCCTCAGTCCCAAGTGTCCAGCCTTATGCCACATCCAGCTGTCGTTGTAGATAGGGTCATTCCAGGTTTCATCATTGACACTGAAGGAATTGTAAAGAATTTCCCAGTTTTTTTGTTTTGTTTTTGAAATTCCTTTTTATAGTGGGTTTGAGCTGATTCTCGCTGCCATGTTTATGCCAGTCTAGACACACTTGATTCCCTTACGGAGACATATCAATACATAGGTTTTAAGATTCTTACTAGTCAGATATATTCCTCTGCGGGAAATATGGGGTTTTGAGTCCCTTTCACTGAGGAAGGTGTAGGTCTTGTCTATTCCATATTTGGTTTTTGGAACGGTACCTGTGCTTATATCAAACTCTGGTTTTATGCATCACACCACCTCTCCTTCCCCCTTAAGCAGGCATAAGAGTGTTTTCTAAATGTGAGACACTGTTCTCTTTCCTAACTCAGTTCAAGTGTAGCCATGTTTACAGGATCTTCATAAGTGATATCTTATGATAAGTTTCTTTTTCTGTGTGACTTATTTCACTTAGAATCATCGTACCTGAATCCACCCATTTTGCTGCTACTGGTCTTATGACATTGATTTCATGGCTGAGGGATATTCCATCGTACGTAAGTACCACAGTTTTTTGAACCATTTTTATATTTCCTGGGATATTTAAGGTGTACCCAAGTTGAGGTCCTTGTAAGCAGTGCAGCCCTAAATTTTGGGGTGGCTCTGTCTTATTGAACTTCAGTTTTCCTAAGGTTTATTTCCTAGACTGGAAGTGCCCTTGGCTCTGTAGCTCTGTTCTTTACTTGTTTTAGGGAACACAATGTACTCCTCCAGAGAGGCAGTTGGCAATTTACATCCCGCCCATCAGCATAACAAGGCTCCCTGTTCTCCACGGCCTGTCTTGCCTTTCTGGTTTTTACACATTTTGTGGATGTCCCTTTTGACCGGTGGGAAGTGATACTTCTTTGTAGTGCAGATTTGCATTGCCTGCTTGCTTGCTTGGCCAAAAAGGGCGTATGCGTTTTCTCCTGAATATATTCAGGAGAAAACGCATACGCCCTTTTTGGCCAAGTGCATCATTGTCGAAGTTGTGCCTCTCTTCCTGTGCTTTAAACGTGATTCCAACGTACCTCTTGCAATCTGTTTCCTGCTATTCTGCCTCGCGTTCAAGTCTGCCTCGTTGCCTTCCCTCAACAGATTTTTGGACGATAGTTGTCCTTTATTACTTGGCCAGTTTGTGAAATGCTGTGCCCCTGAGCTCCATTTTTCAACTCGTTTTTGGTGAGCTGACCGCAAGTCCTAAATTTTGGTTCAGGACCTATGCTGGTTCCCGGTGGGGGGCTGAGACTTTGGTTAATTCTTCTTCCTGCTGGGAAATTACAGTGATATGTGCCCGTCCAAATGCCTAACAGCTACTCTCTCATTGGTTCTCCCTCTTCCCTTTCATCCTCTGCCAAATTGGCAACCTGTGCGAACCAGGAGGTTAAAGGGGCTGTCTCTCCAAGTTGGGAGGTTGATAGTAAAGCAGGTGGAAAGTCAAACCGGAGCACCAGGAGAGGGACTATTCGTTGAGTTTTAGAAACCTTTCGTATTCACAGTGTGTCTGTTCTCTAGGTTTCCCTTACATGTTATAACTGTAGTAATATTCCCTTCAACCTCGAAAGTTGGGACCCATGGAATGTGTGCCATGCATTATTGCATTAAAGGGTCTGCATTTGCTCACCCAATCTCACCAATCCTCTCAGTCCCAAGTGTCCAGCCTTATGCCACATCCAGCTGTCGTTGTAGATAGGGTCATTCCAGGTTTCATCAGAGACCCTGAAGGAAATGTAAAGAATTTCCCAGTTGTTTTGTTTTGGTTTTGAAATTCCTTTTTATAGTGGGTTTGAGCTGATTCTCGCTGCCATGTTTATGCCAGTCTAGACACACTTGATTCCCTTACGGAGACATATCAATACATAGGTTTTAAGATTCTTACTAGTCAGATATATTCCTCTGCGGGAAATATGGTGTTTTGAGTCCCTTTCACTGAGGAAGGTGTAGGTCTTGTCTATTCTATAGTTGGTTTTTGGAACGGTACCTGTGCTTATATCAAACTCTGGTTTTATGCATCACCTCACCTCTCCTTCCCCCTTAAGCAGGCATAAGAGTGTTTGCTAAATGTGAGACACTGTTCTCTTTCCTAACTCAGTTCAAGTGTAGCCATGTTTACAGGATCTTCATAAGTGATATCTTATGATAAGTTTCTTTTTCTGTGTGACTTATTTCACTTAGAATCATCGTACCTGAATCCACCCATTTTGCTGCTACTGGTCTTATGACATTGATTTCATGGCTGAGGGATATTCCATCGTACATAAGTACCACCATTTTTTGAAGCATTTTTATATTTCCTGGGATATTTAAGGTGTACCCAAGTTGAGGTCCTTGTAAGCAGTGCAGCCCTAAATTTTGGGGTGGCTGTGTCTTTTTGATTTTCAGTTTTCCCAAGGTATATTCCCTAGACTGGATGTGCCCTTGGCTCTGTAGCTCTGTTGTTTACTTGTTTTAGGGAACACAATGCACTCCTCCAGAGAGGCAGTTGGCAATTTACATCCCGCCCATCAGCATAACAAGGCTCCCTGTTCTCCAGGGCCTGTCTTGCCTTTCTGGTTTTTACACATTTTGTGGATGTCCCTTTTGACCGGTGGGAAGTGATGCTTCTTTGTAGTGCAGATTTGCATTGCCCGCTTGCTTGCTTGGCCAAAAAGGGCGTATGCGTTTTCTCCTGAATATATTCAGGAGAAAACGCATACGCCCTTTTTGGCCAAGTGCATCATTGTCGAAGTTGTGCCCATCTTCCTGTGCTTTAAAGGCGATTCCAACGTACCTCTTGAAATCTGTTTCCTGCTATTCTGCCTCACTTTCAAGTCCGCCTCGTTGCCTTCCCTCAACAGATTTTTGGACGATACTTGTCCTTTATTACTCGGCCAGTTTGTGAATTGCTGTGCCCCTGAGCTCCATTTTTCAACTCGTTTTAGGTGAGCTGACCGCAAGTCCAAAATTTTGGTTCAGGACCTATACTGGTTCCCGGTGGGGGCCTGAGACTTTGGTTAATTCTTCTTCCTGCCGGGAAATTACAGTGATATGTGCCTGTCCAAATGCCTAACAGCTACTCTCTCTTTGGTTCTCCCTCTTCCCTTTCATCCTCTGCCAAATTGGCAACCTGTGCGAACCAGGAGGTTAAAGGGGCTGTCTCTCCAAGTTGGGAGGTTGATAGTAAAGCAGATGGAAAGTCAAACCGGAGCACCAGGAGAGGGACTATTCGTTGAGTTTTAGAAACCTTTCGTATTCACAGTGTGTCCGTTCTCTAGGTTTCCCGTACATGTTATAGCTGTAGTAATATTCCCTTCAACCTGGAGAGTTGGGACCCATGGAATGTGTGCCATGCATTATTGCTTTAAATGGTCTGCATTTGCTCACCCAATCTCACCAATCCTCTCAGTCCCAAGTGTCCAGCCTTATGCCACATCCAGCTGTCGTTGTAGATAGGGTCATTCCAGGTTTCATCAGAGACCCTGAAGGAAATGTAAAGAATTTCCCAGTTGTTTTGTTTTGGTTTTGAAATTCCTTTTTATAGAGGGTTTGAGCTGATTCTCGCTGCCATGTTTATGCCAGTCTAGACACACTTGATTCCCTTATGGAGACATATCAATACATAGGTTTTAAGATACTTACTAGTCAGATATATTCCTCTGCGGGAAATATGGGGTTTTGAGTCCCTTTCACTGAGGAAGGTGTAGGTCTTGTCTATTCCATAGTTGGTTTTTGGAACGGTACCTGTGCTTATATCAAACTCTGGTTTTATGCATCACCCCACCTCTCCTTCCCCCTTAAGCAGGCATAAGAGTGTTTTCTAAATGTGAGACACTGTTCTCTTTCCTAACTCAGTTCAAGTGTAGCCATGTTTACAGGATCTTCATAAGTGATATCTTATGATAAGTTTCTTTTTCTCTGTGACTTATTTCACTTAGAATCATCGTACCTGAATCCACCCATTTTGCTGCTACTGTTCTTATGACATTGATTTCATGGCTGAGGGATATTCCATCGTACGTAAGTACCACAATTTTTTGAACGATTTTTATATTTCCTGGGATATTTAAGGTGTACCCAAGTTGAGGTCCTTGTAAGCAGTGCAGCCCTAAATTTTGGGGTGGCTGTGCCTTTTTGATTTTCAGTTTTCCCAAGGTATATTCCCTAGACTGGAAGTGCCCTTGGCTCTGTAGCTCTGTTGTTTACTTGTTTTAGGGAACACAATGCACTCCTCCAGAGAGGCAGTTGGCAATTTACATCCCGCCCATCAGCATAACAAGGCTCCCTGTTCTCCAGGGCCTGTCTTGCCTTTCTGGTTTTTACACATTTTGTGGATGTCCCTTTTGACCGGTGGGAAGTGATGCTTCTTTGTAGTGCAGATTTGCATTGCCCGCTTGCTTGCTTGGCCAAAAAGGGCGTATGCGTTTTCTCCTGAATATATTCAGGAGAAAACGCATACGCCCTTTTTGGCCAAGTGCATCATTGTCGAAGTTGTGCCCATCTTCCTGTGCTTTAAAGGCGATTCCAACGTACCTCTTGAAATCTGTTTCCTGCTATTCTGCCTCGCTTTCAATTCCGCCTCGTTGCCTTCCCTCAACAGATTTTTGGACGATACTTGTCCTTTATTACTCGGCCAGTTTGTGAATTGCTGTGCCCCTGAGCTCCATTTTTCAACTCGTTTTAGGTGAGCTGACCGCAAGTCCAAAATTTTGGTTCAGGACCTATATTGGTTCCCGGTGGGGGCCTGAGACTTTGGTTAATTCTTCTTCCTGCCGGGAAATTACAGTGATATGTGCCTGTCCAAATGCCTAACAGCTACTCTCTCATTGGTTCTCCCTCTTCCCTTTCATCCTCTGCCAAATTGGCAACCTGTGCGAACCAGGAGGTTAAAGGGGCTGTCTCTCCAAGTTGGGAGGTTGATAGTAAAGCAGATGGAAAGTCAAACCGGAGCACCAGGAGAGGGACTATTCGTTGAGTTTTAGAAACCTTTCGTATTCACAGTGTGTCCGTTCTCTATGTTTCCCGTACATGTTATAACTGTAGTAATATTCCATTCAACCTGGAGAGCTGGGACCCATGGAATGTGTGCCATGCACTATTGCTTTAAATGGTCTGCATTTGTTCACCCAATCTCACCAATCCTCTCAGTCCCAAGTGTCCAGCCTTATGCCACATCCAGCTGTCGTTGTAGATAGGGTCATTCCAGGTTTCATCAGAGACCCTGAAGTAATTGTAAAGAATTTCCCAGTTTTTTTGTTTTGTTTTTGAAATTCCTTTTTATAGAGGGTTTGAGCTGATTCTCGCTGCCATGTTTATGCCAGTCTAGACACACTTGATTCCCTTATGGAGACATATCAATACATAGGTTTTAAGATACTTACTAGTCAGATATATTCCTCTGCGGGAAATATGGGGTTTTGAGTCCCTTTCACTGAGGAAGTTGTAGGTCTTGTCTATTCCATAGTTGGTTTTTGGAAAGGTACCTGTGCTTATATCAAACTCTCGTTTTATGCATCACCCCACCTCTCCTTCCCCCTTAAGCAGGCATAAGAATGTTTTCTACATGTGAAACACTGTTCTCTTTCCTAACTCAGTTCAAGTGTAGCCATGTTTACAGGATCTTCATAAGTGATATCTTATGATAAGTTTCTTTTTCTGTGTGACTTATTTCACTTAGAATCATCGTACCTGAATCCACCCATTTCGCTGCTACTGTTCTTATGACATTGATTCCTTGGCTGAGGGATATTCCATCGTACGTAAGTACCACAATTTTTTGAACCATTTTTATATTTCCTGGGATATTTAAGGTGTACCCAAGTTGAGGTCCTTGTAAGCAGTGCAGCCCTAAATTTTGTGGTGGCTCTGTCTTATTGATTTTCAGTTTTCCCAAGGTATATTCCCTAGACTGGAAGTGCCCTTGGCTCTGTAGCTCTGTTGTTTACTTGTTTTAGGGAACACAATGTACTCCTCCAGAGAGGCAGTTGGCAATTTACATCCCACCCATCAACATAACAAGGCTCCCTGTTCTCCAGGGCCTGTCTTGCCTTTCTGGTTTTTACACATTTTGTGGATGTCCCTTTTGACCGGTGCGAAGTGATACTTCTTTGTAATGCAGATTTGCATTGCCCGCTTGCTTGCTTGGCCAGAAAGGGCGTATGCGTTTTCTCCTGAATATATTCAGGAGAAAACGCATACGCCCTTTTTGGCCAAGTGCATCATTGTCGAAGTTGTGCCACTCTTCCTGTGCTTTAAAGGCTATTCCAACGTACCTCTTGAAATCTGTTTCCTGCTATTCTGCCTCGCTTTCAAGTCCGCCTCGTTGCCTTCCCTCAACAGATTTTTGGACGATAGTTGTCCTTTATTAATCGGCCAGTTTGTGAATTGCTATACCCCTGAGCTCCATTTTTCAACTCGTTTTTGGTGAGCTGACTGCATGTCCAAAATTTTGGTTCAGGACCTATGCTGGTTCCCGCTGGGGGGCTGAGACTTTGGTTAATTCTTCTTCCTGCCGGGAAATTAGAGTGATATGTGCCCGTCCAAATGCCTAACAGCTACTCTCTCATTGGTTCTCCCTCTTGCCTTTCATCCTCTCCCATATTGGCAACCTGTGCGAACCAGGAGGTTAAAGGGGCTGTCTCTCCAATTTGGGAGGTTGATAGTAAAGCAGGTGGAAAGTCAAACCGGAGCACCAGGAGAGGGACTATTCATTGAGTTTAGAAACCTTTCGTATTCACAGTGTGTCCATTCTCTAGGTTTCCCGTTCATGTTATAAATGTAGTAATATTCCCTTCAACCTGGAGAGTTGGGACCCATGGAATGGGTGCCATGCATTAATGCTTTAAAGGTTCTGCATTTGTTCACCCAATCTCACCAATCCTCTCAGTCCCAAGTGTCCCGCCTTATGCCACATCCAGCTGTCGTTGTAGATAGGGTCATTCCAGGTTTCATCAGAGACTCTGAAGGAATTGTAAAGAATTTCCCAGTTTTTTTGTTTTGTTTTTGAAATTCCTTTTTAAAGTGGGTTTGAGCTGATTCTCGCTGCCATGTTTATGCCAGTCTAGACACACTTGATTCCCTTACGGAGACATATCAATACATAGGTTTTAAGATTCTTACTAGTCAGATATATTCCTCTGCGGGAAATATGGGGTTTTGAGTCCCTTTCACTGAGGAAGGTGTAGGTCTTGCCTATTCCATAGTTGGTTTTTGGAACGGTACCTCTGCTTATATCAAACTCTGGTTTTATGCATCACCCCACCTCTCCTTCCCCCTTAAGCAGGCATAAGAGTGTTTTCTAAATGTGAGACACTGTTCTCTTTCCTAACTCAGTTCAAGTGTAGCCATGTTTACAGGATCTTCATAAGTGATATCTTATGATAAGTTTCTTTTTCTCTGTGACTTATTTCACTTAGAATCATCGTACCTGAATCCACCCATTTTGCTGCTACTGGTCTTATGACATTGATTTCATGGCTGAGGGATATTCCATCGTACGTAAGTACCACAATTTTTTGAACCATTTTTATATTTCCTGGGATATTTAAGGTGTACCCAAGTTGAGGTCCTTGTAAGCAGTGCAGCCCTAAATTTTGGGGTGGCTGTGTCTTTTTGATATTCAGTTTTCCCAAGGTATATTCCCTAGACTGGAAGTGCCCTTGGCTCTGTAGCTCTGTTCTTTACTTGTTTTAGGGAACACAATGCACTCCTCCAGAGAGGCAGTTGGCAATTTACATCCCGCCCATCAGCATAACAAGGCTCCCTGTTCTCCAGGGCCTGTCTTGCCTTTCCGGTTTTTACACATTTTGTGGATGTCCCTTTTGACCAGTGGGAAGTGATACTTCTTTGTAGTGCAGATTTGCATTGCCCGCTTGCTTGCTTGGCCAAAAAGGGCGTATGCGTTTTCTCCTGAATATATTCAGGAGAAAACGCATACACCCTTTTTGGCCAAATGCATCATTGTCGAAGTTGTGCCCCTCTTCCTGTGCTTTAAAGGCGATTCCAACGTACCTCTTGAAATCTGTTTCCTGCTATTCTGCCTCGCTTTCAAGTCCGCCTCGTTGCCTTCCCTCAACAGATATTTGGACGATAGTTGTCCTTTATTACTCAGCCAGTTTGTGAATTGCTGTGCCCCTGAGCTCCATTTTTCAACTCGTTTTAGTTGAGCTGACCGCAAGTCCAAAATTTTGGTTCAGGACCTATACTGGTTCCCGGTGGGGGGCTGAGACTTTGGTTAATTCTTCTTCCTGCCGGGAAATTACAGTGATATGTGCCCGTCCAAATGCCTAACAGCTACTCTCTCATTGGTTCTCCCTCTTCCCTTTCATCCTCTGCCAAATTGGCAACCTGTGCGAACCAGGAGTTTAAAGGGGCTGTCTCTCCAAGTTGGGAGCTTGATAGTAAAGCAGATGGAAAGTCAAACCGGAGCACCAGGAGAGGGACTATTCGTTGAGTTTTAGAAACCTTTCGTATTCACAGTGTGTCCGTTCTCTAGGATTCCCGTACATGTTATATCTGTAGTAATATTCCCTTCAACCTGGAGAGTTGGGACCCATGGAATGTGTGCCATGCATTATTGCTTTAAAGGGTCTGCATTTGCTCACCCAATCTCACCAATCCTCTCAGTCCCAAGTGTCCAGCCTTATGCCACATCCAGCTGTCATTGTAGATAGGGTCATTCCAGGTTTCATCAGAGACCCTGAAGGAATTGTAAAGAATTTCCCAGTTTTTTTGTTTTGTTTTTGAAATTCCTTTTTATAGAGGGTTTGAGCTGATTCTCGCTGCCATGTTTATGCCAGTCTAGACACACTTGATTCCCTTACGGAGACATATCAATACATAGGTTTTAAGATACTTACTAGTCAGATATATTCCTCTGCGGGAAATATGGGGTTTTGAGTCCCTTTCACTGAGGTAGTTGTAGGTCTTGTCTATTCCATAGTTGGTTTTTGGAAAGGTACCTGTGCTTATATCAAACTCTGGTTTTATGCATCACCCCACCTCTCCTTCCCCCTTAAGCAGGCATAAGAATGTTTTCTACATGTGAAACACTGTTCTCTTTCCTAACTCAGTTCAAGTGTAGCCATGTTTACAGGATCTTCATAAGTGATATCTTATGATAAGTTTCTTTTTCTGTGTGACTTATTTCACTTAGAATCATCGTACCTGAATCCACCCATTTCGCTGCTACTGTTCTTATGACATTGATTCCATGGCTGAGGGATATTCCATCGTACGTAAGTACCACAATTTTTTGAACCATTTTTATATTTCCTGGGATATTTAAGGTGTACCCAAGTTGAGGTCCTTGTAAGCAGTGCAGCCCTAAATTTTGGGGTGGCTCTGTCTTATTGATCTTCAGTTTTCCCAAGGTTTATTCCCTAGACTGGAAGTGCCCTTGGCTCTGTAGCTCTGTTCTTTACTTGTTTTAGGGAACACAATGTACTCCTCCAGAGAGGCAGTTGGCAATTTACATCCCGCCCATCAGCATAACAAGGCTCCCTGTTCTCCAGGGCCTGTCTTGCCTTTCTGGTTTTTACACATTTTGTGGATATCCCTTTTGACCGGTGGGAAGTGATACTTCTTTGTAGTGCAGATTTGCATTTCCCGCTTCCTTGCTTGGCCAAAAAGGGTGTATGCGTTTTCTCCTGAATATATTCAGGAGAAAACGCATACGCACTTTTTGGCCAAGTGCATCATTGTCGAAGTTGTGCCCCTCTTCCTGTGCTTTAAAGGTGATTCCAACGTACCTCTTGAAATCTGTTTCCTGCTATTCTGCCTCACTTTCAATTCTGCCTCGTTGCCTTCCCTCAACAGATTTTTGGACGATAGTTGTCCTTTATTA
>NW_027640989.1:0-78723 GCF_949752795.1 Hyperoodon ampullatus | reverse complement strand
CTGTTCTCCAGGGCCTGTCTTGCCTTTCTGGTTTTTACACATTTTGTGGATGTCCCTTTTGACCGGTGGGAAGTGATACTTCTTTGTAGTGCAGATTTGCATTGCCCGCTTGCTTGCTTGGCCAAAAAGGGCGTATGCGTTTTCTCCTGAATATATTCAGGAGAAAACGCATACGCCCTTTTTGGCCAAGTGCATCATTGTCGAAGTTGTGCCCCTCTTCCTGTGCTTTAAAGGTGATTCCAACGTACCTCTTGAAATCTGTTTCCTGCTATCATGCCTCGCTTTCAAGTCCGCCTCGTTGCCTTCCCTCAACAGATTTTTGGACGATAGTTGTCCTTTATTACTCGGCCAGTTTGTGAATTGCTGTGCCCCTGAGCTCCATTTTTCAACTCGTTTTAGGTGAGCTGACCGCAAGTCCAAAATTTTGGTTCAGGACCTATACTGGTTCCCAGTGGGTGGCTGAGACTTTGGTTAATTCTTCTTCCTGCCGGGAAATTACAGTGATATGTGCCCGTCCAAATGCCTAACAGCTACTCTCTCATTGGTTCTCCCTCTTCCCTTTCATCCTCTGCCAAATTGGCAACCTGTGAGAACCAGGAGGTTAAAGGGGCTGTCTCTCCAAGTTCGGAGGTTGATAGTAAAGCAGGTGGAAAGTCAAACCGGAGCACCAGGAGAGGGACTATTCGTTGAGTTTTAGAAACCTTTCGTATTCACAGTGTGTCCGTTCTCTCGGTTTCCCGTACATGTTATAACTGTAGTAATATTCCCTTCAACCTGGAGAGTTGGGACCCATGGAATGGGTGCCATGCATTATTGCTTTAAAGGGTCTGCATTTGCTCACCCAATCTCACCAATCCTCTCAGTCCCAAGTGTCCAGCCTTATGCCATATCCAGCTGTTTTGTAGATAGGGTCATTCCAGGTTTCATCATTGACCCTGAAGGAATTGTAAAGAATTTCCCAGTTTTGTTGTTTTGTTTTTGAAATTCCTTTTTATAGTGGGTTTGAGCTGATTCTCGCTGCCATGTTTAAGCCAGTCTAGACACACTTGATTCCCTTACGGAGACATATCAATACATAGGTTTTAAGATTCTTACTAGTCAGATATATTCCTCTGCGGGAAATATGGTGTTTTGAGTCCCATTCACTGAGGAAGGTGTAGGTCTTGTCTATTCCATAGTTGGTTTTTGGAACGGTACCTGTGCTTATATCAAACTCTGGTTTTATGCATCACCCCACCTCTGCTTCCCCCTTAAGCAGGCATAAGAGTGTTTTCTAAATGTGAGACACTGTTCTCTTTCCTAACTCAGTTCAAGTGTAGCCATGTTTACAGGATCTTCATAAGTGATATCTTATGATAAGTTTCTTTTTCTCTGTGACTTATTTCACTTAGAATCATCGTACCTGAATCCACCCATTTTGCTGCTACTGGTCTTATGACATTGATTTCATGGCTGAGGGATATTCCATCGTACATAAGTACCACAATTTTTTGAACCATTTTTATATTTCCTGGGATATTTAAGGTGTATCCAAGTTGAGGTCCTTGTAAGCAGTGCAGCCCTAAAATTTGGGGTGGCTCTGTCTTATTGATTTTCAGTTTTCCCAAAGTATATTCCCTAGACTGGACGTGCCCGTGGCTCTGTAGCTCTGTTCTTTACTTGTTTTAGGGAACACAATGTACTCCTCCAGAGAGGCAGTTGGCAATTTGCATCCCGCCCATCAGCATAACAAGGCTCCCTGTTCTCCAGGGCCTGTCTTGCCTTTCTGGTTTTTACACATTTTGTGGATGTCCCTTTTGACCGGTGGGAAGTGATACTTCTTTGTAGTGCAGATTTGCATTGCCCGCTTGCTTGCTTGGCCAAAAAGGGCGTATGCGTTTTCTCCTGAATATATTCAGGAGAAAACGCATACGCCCTTTTTGGCCAAGTGCATCATTGTCGAAGTTGTGCCCCTCTTCCTGTGCTTTAAAGGCGATTCCAACGTACCTCTTGAAATCTGTTTCCTGCTATTCTGCCTCGCTTTCAAGTCCGCCTCGTTGCCTTCCCTCAACAGATTTTTGGACGATATTTGTCCTTTATTACTCGGCCAGTTTGTGAATTGCTGTGCCCCTGAGCTCCATTTTTCAACTCGTTTTTGGTGAACTGACCGCAAGTCAAAAATTTTGGTTCAGGATCTATACTGATTCCCAGTGGGTGGCTGAGACTTTGGTTAATTCTTCTTCCTGCCTGGAAATTACAGTGATATGTGCCCGTCCAAATGCCTAACAGCTACTCTCTCATTGGTTCTCCCTCTTCCCTTTCATCCTCTGCCAAATTGGCAACCTGTGCGAACCAGAAGGTTAAAGGGGCTGTCTCTCCAAGTTGGGAGGTTGATAATAAAGCAGATGGAAAGTCAAACCGGAGCACCAGGAGAGGGACTATTCGTTGAGTTTTAGAAACCTTTCGTATAGACAGTGTGTCCGTTCTCTAGGATTCCCGTACATGTTATATCTGTAGTAATATTCCCTTCAACCTGGAGAGTTGGGACCCATGGAATGTGTGCCATGCATTATTGCTTTAAAGGGTCTGCATTTGCTCACCCAATCTCACCAATCCTCTCAGTCCCAAGTGTCCAGCCTTATGCCATATCCAGCTGTCATTGTAGATAGGGTCATTTCAGGTTTCATCAGAGACCCTGAAGGAACTGTAAAGAATTTCCCAGTTTTTTTTTTTTATTTTTGAAATTCCTTTTTATAGTGGGTTTGAGCTGATTCTCGCTGCCATATTTATCCCAGTCTACACACACTTGATTCCCTTACGGAGACATATCAATACATATGTTTTAAGATTCTTACTAGTCAGATATATTCCTCTGCGGGAAATATGGGGTTTTGAGTCCCTTTCCCTGAGGATGGTGTAGGTCCTGTCTAATCCATAGTTGGTTTTTGGAACGGTACCTGTGCTTATATCAATCTCTGGTTTTATGCATCACCCCACCTCTCCTTCCCCCTTAAGCAGGCATAAGAGTGTTTTCTAAATGTGAGACACTGTTCTCTTTCCTAACTCAGTTCAAGTGTAGCCATGTTTACAGGATCTTCATAAGTGATATCTTATGATAAGTTTCTTTTTCTGTGTGACTTATTTCACTTAGAATCATCGTACCTGAATCCAACCATTTTGCTGCTACTGGTCTTATGACATTGATTTCATGGCTGAGGGATATTCCATCGTACGTAAGTACCACAATTTTTTGAACCATTTTTATATTTCCTGGGATATTTAAGGTGTACCCAAGTTGAGGTCCTTGTAAGCAGTGCAGCCCTAAATTTTGGGGTGGCTGTGTCTTTTTGATTTTCAGTTTTCCCAAGGTTTATTCCCTAGACTGGAAGTGCCCTTGGCTCTGTAGCTCTGTTGTTTACTTGTTTTAGGGAACACAATGCACTCCTCCAGAGAGGCAGTTGGCAATTTACATCCCGCCCATCAGCATAACAAGGCTCCCTGTTCTCCAGGGCCTGTCTTGCCTTTCTGGTTTTTACACATTTTGTGGATGTCCCTTTTGACCGGTGGGACGTGATACTTCTTTGTAGTGCAGATTTGCATTGCCCGCTTGCTTGCTTGGCCAAAAAGGGCGTATGCGTTTTCTCCTGAATATATTCAGGAGAAAACGCATACGCCCTTTTTGGCCAAGTGCATCATTGTCGAAGTTGTGCCCCTCTTCCTGTGCTTAAAGGCGATTCCAACGTACCTATTGAAATCTGTTTCCTGATATTCTGCCTCGCTTTCAAGTCCGCCTCGTTGCCTTCCCTCAACAGATTTTTGGACGATAGTTGTCCTTTATTACTCGGCCAGTTTGTGAATTGCTGTGCCCCTGAGCTCCATTTTTCAACTCGTTTTTTGTGAGCTGACCGCATGTGCAAAATTTTGTTTCACTACCTATGCTGGTTCCCGGTGGGGGGCTGAGACTTTGGTTAATTCTTCTTCCTGCCGGGAAATTAGAGTGATATGTGCCCGTCCAAATGCCTAACAGCTACTCTCTCATTGGTTCTCCCTCTTCCCTTTCATCCTCTGCCAAATTGGCCACCTGTGCGAACCAGGAGGTTAAAGGGGCTGTCTCTCCAAGTTGGGAGGTTGATAGTAAAGAAGATGGCAAGTCAAACCGGAGCACCAGGAGAAGGACTATTCGTTGAGTTTTAGAAACCTTTCGTATTCACAGTGTGTCTGTTCTCTAGGTTTCCTGTACATGTTATAGCTGCAGTAATATTCCCTTCAAACTGGAGAGTTGGGACCCATGGAATGTGTGTCAGGCATTTGTGATTCAAAGGGTCTAAATTTTCTCACCCAATCTCACCAATCGTCTCAGACCCAAGTGTCCAGCCTTATGCCACATCCAGCTGTCGTTGTAGATGGGGTCATTCCAGGTTTCATCAGAGACCCTGAAGGTATTGTAAAGAATTTCCCAGTTTTCTTGTTTTGTTTGTGAAATTCCTTTTTATAGTGGGTTTGAGCTGATTCTCGCTGCCATGTTTATGCCAGTCTAGACACACTTGATTCCCTTACGGAGACATATCAATACATAGGTTTTAAGATTATTACTAGTCAGATATATTCCTCTGCGGGTAATATGGGGTTTTGAGTCCCTTTCACTGAGGAAGGTGTAGGTCTTGTCTATTCCATAGTTGGTTTTTGGAACGGTACCTGTGCTTATATCAAACTCTGGTTTTCTGCATCACCTAACCTCTCCTTCCCCCTTAAGCAGGCATAAGAGTGTTTTCTAAATGTGAGACACTGTTCTCTTTCCTAACTCAGTTCAAGTGTAGCCATGTTTACAGGATCTTCATAAGTGATATCTTATGATAAGTTTCTTTTTCTGTGTGACTTATTTCACTTAGAATCATCGTACCTGAATCCACCCATTTTGCTGCTACTGGTCTTATGACATTGATTTCATGGCTGAGGGACATTCCATCGTACGTAAGTACCACAATTTTTTGAACCATTTTTATATATCCTGGGATATTTAAGGTGTACCCAAGTTGAGGTCCTTGTAAGCAGTGCAGCCCTAAATTTTGGGGTGACTCTGTCTTATTGATTTTCAGTTTTCCCAAGGTATATTCCCTAGACTGGAAGTGCCCTTGGCTCTGAGGCTCTGTTCTTTACTTGTTTTAGGGAACACAATGTACTCCTCCAGAGAGGCAGTTGGCAATTTACATCCCGCCCATCAGCATAACAAGGCTCCCTGTTCTCCAGGGCCTGTCTTGCCTTTCTGGTTTTTACACATTTTGTGGATGTCCCTTTTGACCGGTGGGAAGTGATTCTTCTTTGTAGTGCAGATTTGCATTGCCCGCTTGCTTGCTTGGCCAAAAAGGGCGTATGCGTTTTCTCCTGAATATATTCAGGAGAAAACGCATACGCCCTTTTTGGCCAAGTGCATCATTGTCGAAGTTGTGCCCCTCTTCCTGTGCTTTAAAGGCGATTCCAATGTACCTCTTGAAATCTGTTTCCTGCTATTCTGCCTCGCTTTCAAGTCCGCCTCGTTGCCTTCCCTCAACAGATTTTTGGACGATAGTTGTCCTTTATTACTCGGCCAGTTTGTGCATTGCTGTGCCCCTGAGCTCCATTTTTCAACTCGTTTTTTGTGACCTGACCGCAAGTCCAAAATTTTGGTTCAGGTCCTATGCTGGTTCCCGGTGGGGGGCTGAGACTTTGGTTAATTCTTCTTCCTGCTGGGAAGTTAGAGTTATATGTGCCCGTCCAAATGCCTATCAGCTATTCTCTCATTTGTTCTCCCTCTTCCCTTTCATCCTCTGCCAAATTGGCAACCTGTGTGAACCAGGAGGTTAAAGGGGCTGTCTCTCCAAGTTGGGAGGTTGATAGTAAAGCAGATGGAAAGTCAAACCGGAGCACCAGGAGAGGGACTATTCGTTGAGTTTTAGAAACCTTTCATATTCACAGTGTGTCCATTCTCTCGGTTTCCCGTACATGTTATAGCTGTAGTAATATTCCCTTCAACCTGGAGATTTTGGACCCATGGAATGGGTGCCAGGCATTTGTGCTTTAAAGGGTCTGCATTTGCTCACCCAATATCACCAATCCTGTCAGTCCCAAGTGTCCAGCCTTATGCCACATCCAGCTGTCGTTGTAGATAGGGTCATTCCAGGTTTCATCAGAGACCCTGAAGGAATGGTAAAGAATTTCCCAGTGTTTTTGTTTTGTTTTTGAAATTCCTTTTTATAGTGGGTTTGAGCTGATTCTCGCTGCCATGGTTATGCCTGTCTAGACACACTTGATTCCCTTACGGAGACATATCAATACATAGGTTTTAAGATTCTTACTAGTCAGATATATTCCTCTGCGGGAAATATGGGGTTTTGAGTCCCTTTCACTGAGGAAGGTGTAGGTCTTGTCTATTCCATAGTTGGTTTTTGGAACGGTACCTGTGCTTATATCAAACTCTGGTTTTATTCATCACCCCACCTCTCCTTCCCCCTTAAGCAGGCATAAGAGTGTTTTCTAAATGTGAGACACTGTTCTCTTTCCTAACTCAGTTCAAGTGTAGCCATGTTTACAGGATCTTCATAAGTGATATCTTATGATAAGTTTCTTTTTCTGTGTGACTTATTTCACTTAGAATCATCGTACCTGAATCCACCCATTTTGCTGCTACTGGTCTTATGACATTGATTTCATGGCTGAGGGATACTCCATCGTACGTAAGTACCACAATTTTTTGAACCATTTTTATATATTCTGGGATATTTAAGGTGTACACAAGTTGAGGTCCTTGTAAGCAGTGCAGCCCTAAATATTGGGTTGGCTCTGTCTTATTGATTTTCAGTTTTCCCAAGGTATATTCCCTAGACTGGAAGTGCCCTTGGCTCTGTAGCTCTGTTGTTTACTTGTTTTAGGGAACACAATGCACTCCTCCAGAGAGGCAGTTGGCAATTTACATCCCGCCCAACAGCATAACAAGGCTCCCTGTTCTCCGGGGCCTGTCTTCCCTTTCTGGTTTTTACACATTTTGTGGATGTCCCTTTTGACCGGTGGGAAGTGATACTTCTTTGTAATGTAGATTTGCATTGCCCGCTTGCTTGCTTGGCCAAAAAGGGCGTATGCGTTTTCTCCTGAATATATTCAGGAGAAAACGCATACGCCCTTTTTGGCCAAGTGCATCATTGTCGAAGTTGTGCCCCTCTTCCTGTGCTTTAAAGGCGATTCCAACGTACCTCTTGAAATCTGTTTCCTGCTATTCTGCCTCGCTTTCAAGTCCGCCTCGTTGCCTTCCCTCAACAGATTTTTGGACGATATTTGTCCTTTATTACTCGGCCAGTTTGTGAATTGCTGTGCCCCTGAGCTCCATTTTTCAACTCGTTTTTTGTGAGCTGACCGCAAGTCCAAAATTTTGGTTCAGGACCTATGCTGGTTCCCGGTGGGTGGCTGAGACTTTGGTTAATTCTTCTTCCTGCCGGGAAGTTAGAGTGATATGTGCCCGTCCAAATGCCCAACAGCTACTCTCTCATTGGTTCTCCCTCTTCCCTTTCATCCTCTGCCAAATTGGCAACCTGTGGGAACCAGGAGGTTAAAGGGGCTGTCTCCCCAAGTTGGGGGGTTGATAGTAAAGCAGATGGAAAGTCAAACCGGAGCACCAGGAGAGGGACTATTCGTTGAGTTTTAGAAACCTTTCGTATTCACAGTGTGTCCATTCTCTAGGATTCCCGTACATGTTATATCTGTAATAATATTCCCTTCAACCTGGAGAGTTGGGACCCATGGAATGTGTGCCATGCATTATTGCTTTAAAGGGTCTGCATTTGCTCACCCAATCTCACCAATCCTCTCAGTCCCAAGTGTCCAGCCTTATGCCACATCCAGCTGTCATTGTAGATAGGGTCATTTCAGGTTTCATCAGAGACCCTGAAGGAATTGTAAAGAATTTCCCAGTTTTTTTGTTTTATTTTTGAAATTCCTTTTTATAGTGGGTTTGAGCTGATTCTCGCTGCCATATTTATCCCAGTCTAGACACACTTGATTCCCTTACGGAGACATATCAATACATAGGTTTTAAGATTCTTACTAGTCAGATATATTCCTCTGCGGGAAATATGGGGTTTTGAGTCCCTTTCACTGAGGAAGGTGTAGGTCTTGTCTATTCCATAGTTGGTTTTTGGAACGGTACCTGTGCTTATATCAAACTCTGGTTTTATGCATCACCCCACCTCTCCTTCCCCCTTAAGCAGGCATAAGAGTGTTTTCTAAATGTGAGACACTGTTCTCTTTCCTAACTCAGTTCAAGTGTAGCCATGTTTACAGGATCTTCATAAGTGATATCTTATGATAAGTTTCTTTTTCTGTGTGACTTATTTCACTTAGAATCATCGTACCTGAATCCACCCATTTTGCTGCTACTGGTCTTATGACATTGATTTCATGGCTGAGGGATATTCCATCGTACGTAAGTACCACAATTTTTTGAACCATTTTTATATTTCCTGGGATATTTAAGGTGTACCCAAGTTGAGGTCCTTGTAAGCAGTGCAGCCCTAAATTTTGGGGTGGCTGTGTCTTTTTGATTTTCAGTTTTCCCAAGGTATATTCCCTAGACTGGAAGTGCCCTTGGCTCTGTAGCTCTGTTGTTTACTTGTTTTAGGGAACACAATGCACTCCTCCAGAGAGGCAGTTGGCAATTTACATCCCGCCCATCAGCATAAAAAGGCACCCTGTTCTCCAGGGCCTGTCTTGCCTTTCTGGTTTTTACACATTTTGTGGATGTCCCTTTTGACCGGTGGGAAGTGATACTTCTTTGTAGTGCAGATTTGCATTGCCCGCTTGCTTGCTTGGCCAAAAAGGGCGTATGCGTTTTCTCCTGAATATATTCAGGAGAAAACACATACGCCATTTTTGGCCAAGTGCATCATTGTCGAAGTTGTGCCCCTCTTCCTGTGCTTTAAAGGTGATTCCAACGTACCTCTTCAAATCTGTTTCCTGCTATTCTGCCACGCTTTCAATTCCGCCTCATTGCCTTCCCTCAACAGATTTTTGGACGATAGTTGTCCTTTATTACTCGGCCAGTTTGTGAATTGCTGTGCCCCTGAGCTCCATTATTCAACTCGTTTTTGGTGAGCTGACCGCAAGTCCAAAATTTTGGTTCAGGATCTATACTGATTCCCGGTGGGTGGCTGAGACTTTGGTTAATTCTTCTTCCTGCCGGGAAATTACAGTGATATGTGCCCGTCCAAATGCCTAACAGCTACTCTCTCATTGGTTCTCCCTCTTCCCTTTCATCCTCTGCCAAATTGGCAACCTGTGCGAACCAGGAGGTTAAAGGGGCTGTCTCTCCAAGTTGGGAGGTTGATAATAAAGCAGATGGAAAGTGAAACCGGAGCACCAGGAGAGGGACTATTCGTTGAGTTTTAGAAACCTTTCGTATTCACAGTGTGTCCGTTCTCTAGGATTCCCGTACATGTTATATCTGTAGTAATATTCCCTTCAACCTGGAGAGTTGGGACCCATGGAATGTGTGCCATGCATTATTGCATTAAAGGGTCTGCATTTGCTCACCCAATCTCACCAATCCTCTCAGTCCCAAGTGTCCAGCCTTATGCCACATCCAGCTGTCATTGTAGATAGGGTCATTTCAGGTTTCATCAGAGACCCTGAAGGAATTGTAAAGAATTTCCCAGTTTTTTTTGTTTTGTTTTTGAAATTCCTTTTTATAGTGGGTTTGAGCTGCTTCTCGCTGCCATGTTTATGCCAGTCTAGACACACTTGATTCCCTTACGGAGACATATCAATACATAGGTTTTAAGATTCTTACTAGTCAGATATATTCCTCTGCGGGAAATATGGGGTTTTGAGTCCCTTTCACTGAGGAAGGTGTAGCTCTTGTCTATTCCATAGTTGGTTTTTGGAACGGTACCTGTGCTTATATCAAACTCTGGTTTTATGCATCACCCCACCTCTCCTTCCCCCTTAAGCAGGCATAAGAGTGTTTTCTAAATGTGAGACACTGTTCTCTTTCCTAACTCAGTTCAAGTGTAGCCATGTTTACAGGATCTTCATAAGTGATAACTTATGATAAGTTTCTTTTTCTCTGTGACTTATTTCACTTAGAATCATCGTACCTGAATCCACCCATTTTGCTGCTACTGGTCTTATGACATTGATTTCATGGCTGAGGGATATTCCATCGTACGTAAGTACCACAATTTTTTGAACCAATTTTATATTTCCTGGGATATTTAAGGTGTACCCAAGTTTAGGTCATTGTAAGCAGTGCAGCCCTAAATTTTGGGGTGGCTCTGTCTTATTGATTTTCAGTTTTTCCCAGGTATATTCCCTAGACTGGAAGTGCCCTTGGCTCTGTAGCTCTGTTGTTTACTTGTTTTAGGGAACACAATGCACTCCTCCAGAGAGGCAGTTGGCAATTTACATCCCGCCCATCAGCATAACAAGGCTCCCTGTTCTCCAGGGCCTGTCTTGCCTTTCTGGTTTTTACACATTTTGTGGATGTCCCTTTTGACCGGTGGGAAGTGATACTTCTTTGTAGTGCAGATTTGCATTGCCCGCTTGCTTGCTTGGCCAAAAAGGGCGTATGCGTTTTCTCCTGAATATATTCAGGAGAAAACGCATACGCCCTTTTTGGCCAAGTGCATCATTGTCGAAGTTGTGCCCCTCTTCCTGTGCTTTAAAGGTGATTCCAACGTACCTCTTGAAATCTGTTTCCTGCTATTCTGCCTCGCTTTCAAGTCCGCCTCGTTGCCTTCCCTCAACAGATTTTTGGACGATAGTTGTCCTTTATTACTTGGCCAGTTTGTGAATTGCTGTGCCCCTGAGCTCCATTTTTCAACTCGTTTTTGGTGAGCTGACCGCAAGTTCAAAATTTTGGTTCAGGATCTATACTGATTCCCGGTGGGTGGCTGAGACTTTGGTTAATTCTTCTTCCTGCTGGGAAATTACAGTGATATGTGCCCGTCCAAATGCCTAACAGCTACTCTCTCATTGGTTCTCCCTCTTCCCTTTCATCCTCTGCCATATTGGCAACCTGTGCGAACCAGGAGGTTAAAGGGGCTGTCTCTCCAAGTTGGGAGGTTGATAATAAAGCAGATGGAATGTCAAACCGGAGCACCAGGAGAGGGACTATTCGTTGAGTTTTAGAAACCTTTCGTATTCACAGTGTGTCCGTTCTCTAGGATTCCCGTACATGTTATATCTGTAATAATATTCCCTTCAACCTGGAGAGTTGGGACCCATGGAATGTGTGCCATGCATTATTGCTTTAAAGGGTCTGCATTTGCTCACCCAATCTCACCAATCCTCTCAGTCCCAAGTGTCCAGCCTTATGTCACATACAGCTGTCATTGTAGATAGGGTCATTTCAGGTTTCATCGAGACCCTGAAGGAATTGTAAAGAATTTCCCAGTTTTTTTATTTTATTTTTGAAATTCCTTTTTATAGTGGGTTTGAGCTGATTCTCGCTGCCATATTTATCCCAGTCTAGACACACTTGATTCCCTTACGGAGACATATCAATACATAGGTTTTAAGATTCTTACTAGTCAGATATATTCCTCTGTGGGAAATATGGGGTTTTGACTCCCGTTCACTGAGGAAGGTGTAGGTCTTGTCTATTCCATAGTTGGTTTTTGGAACGGTACCTGTGCTTATATCAAACTCTGGTTTTATGCATCACCCCACCTCTCCTTCCCCCTTAAGCAGGCATAAGAGTGTTTTCTAAATGTGAGACACTGTTCTCTTTCCTAACTCAGTTCAAGTGTAGCCATGTTTACAGGATCTTCATAAGTGATATCTTATGATAAGGTTCTTTTTCTGTGTGACTTATTTCACTTAGAATCATCGTACCTGAATCCACCCATTTTCTGCTACTGGTCTTATGACATTGATTTCATGGGTGAGGGATATTCCATCGTACGTAAGTACCACAATTTTTTGAACCATTTTTATATTTCCTGGGATATTTAAGGTGTACCCAAGTTGAGGTCCTTGTAAGCAGTGCAGCCCTAAATTTTGGAGTGGCTGTGTCGTTTTGATTTTCAGTTTTCCCAAGGTATATTCCCTAGACTGGAAGTGCCCTTGGCTCTGTAGCTCTGTTGTTTACTTGTTTTAGGGAACACAATGTACTCCTCCAGAGAGGCAGTTGATAATTTACATCCCGCCCATCAGCATAACAAGGCTCCCTGTTCTCCAGGGCCTGTCTTGCCTTTCTGGTTTTTACACATTTTGTGGATGTCTCTTTTGACCGGTGGGAAGTGATACTTCTTTCTAGTGCAGATTTGCATTGCCCTATTGCTTGCTTGGCCAAAAAGGGCGTATGCGTTTTCTCTTGAATATATGCAGGAGAAAACGCATACGCCCTTTATGGCCACGTGCATCATTGTCGAAGTTGTGCCCCTCTTCCTGTGCTTTAAAGGCGATTCCAACGTACCTCTTGAAATCTGTTTCCTGCTATTCTGCCTCGCTTCCAAGTCCGCCTCGTTGCCTTCCCTTAACAGATTTTTGGACGATAGTTGTCCTTTATTACTCGGCCAGTTTGTGAATTGCTGTGCCCCTGAGCTCCATTTTTCCACTCGTTTTTGGTGAGCTGACCGCAGGTCCAAAATTTTGGTTCAGGACCTATACTGGTTCCCGGTAGGTGGCTGAGACTTTGGTTAATTCTTCTTCCTGCCGGGAAATTACAGTGATATGTGCCCGTCCAAATGCCTATCAGGTACTCTCTCATTGGTTCTCCCTCTTCCCTTTAATCCTCTGCCAAATTGGCAACCTGTGCGAACCAGGAGGTTAAAGGGTCAGTCTCTCCAAGTTGGGAGGTTGATAGTAAAGCACATGGAAAGTCAAACCGGAGAACCAGGAGAGGGACTATTCGTTGAGTTTTAGAAACCTTTCGTATTCACAGTGTGTCCGTTCTCTAGGTTTCCCGTACATGTTATAACTGTACTAATATTCCCTTCAACCTGGAGAGTTGGGACCCATGGAATGGGTGCCATGCATTATTGCTTTAAAGGGTCTGCATTTGTTCACCCAATCTCACCAATCCTCTCAGTCCCAAGTGTCCAGCCTTATGCCACATCCAGCTGTCGTTGTAGATAGGGTCATTCCAGGTTTCATCAGAGACCCTGAAGGAATTGTAAAGAATTTCCCAGTTTTTTTGTTTTGTTTTTGAAATTCCTTTTTATAGTGGGTTTGAGCTGATTCTCGCTGCCATGTTTCTGCCAGTCTAGACACACTTGATTCCTTTACGGAGACATATCAATACATAGGTTTTAAGATTCTTACTAGTCAGATATATTCCTCTGCGGGAAATATGGGGTTTTGAGTCCCTTTCACTGAGGAAGGTGTAGGTCTTGTCTATTCCATAGTTGATTTTTGGAATGGTACCTGTGCTTATATCAAACTCTGGTTTTATGCATCACCCCACCTCTCCTTCCCCCTTAAGCAGGCATAAGAGTGTTTTCTAAATGTGAGACACTGTTCTCTTTCCTAACTCAGTTCAAGTGTAGCCATGTTTACAGGATCTTCATAAGTGATATCTTATGATAAGTTTCTTTTTCTCTGTGACTTATTTCACTTAGAATCATTGTACCTGAATCCACCCATTTTGCTGCTACTGGTCTTATGACATTGATTTCATGGCTGAGGGATATTCCATCGTACATAAGTACCACAATTTTTTGAACCATTTTTATATTTCCTGGGATATTTAAGGTGTATCCAAGTTGAGGTCCTTGTAAGCAGTGCAGCCCTAAAATTTGGGGTGGCTCTGTCTTATTGATTTTCAGTTTTCCCAAAGTATATTCCCTAGACTGGAAGTGCCCGTGGCTCTGTAGCTCTGTTCTTTACTTGTTTTAGGGAACACAATGTACTCCTCCAGAGAGGCAGTTGGCAATTTACATCCCGCCCATCAGCATAACAAGGCTCCCTGTTCTCCAGGGCCTGTCTTGCCTTTCTGGTTTTTACACATTTTGTGGATGTCCCTTTTGACCGGTGGGAAGTGATACTTCTTTGTAATGCAGATTTGCATTGCCCACTTGCTTGCTTGGCCAAAAAAGGCGTATGCGTTTTCTCCTGAATATATTCAGGAGAAAACGCATACGCCCTTTTGGCCAAGTGCATCATTGTCGAAGTTGTGCCCCTCTTCCTGTGCTTTAAAGGCGATTCCAACGTACCTCTTGAAATCTGTTTCCTGCTATTCTGCCTCGCTTTCAAGTCCGCCTCGTTGCCTTCCCTAAACAGATTTTTGGACGATAGTTGTCCTTTATTACTCGGCCAGTTTGTGAATTGCTGTGCCCCTGAGCTCCATTTTTCAACTCGTTTTTGGTGAGCTGACCGCAAGTCCAAAATTTTGGTTCAGGACCTATGCTGGTTCCCAGTGGCGGGCTGAGACTTTGGTTAATTCTTCTTCCTGCTGGGAAATTACAGTGATATGTGCCCGTCCAAATGCCTAACAGCTACTCTCTCATTGGTTCTCCCTCTTCCCTTTCATCCTCTGCGAAATTGGCAACCTGTGCCAACCAGGAGGTTAAAGGGTCTGTCTCTCCAAGTTGGGAGGTTGATAATAAAGCAGATGGAAAGCCAAACCGGAGCACCAGGAGAGGGACTATTCGTTGAGTTTTAGAAACCTTTCGTATTCACAGTGTGTCCGTTCTCTAGGATTCCCGTACATGTTATATCTGTAGTAATATTCCCTTCAACCTGGAGAGTTGGGACCCATGGAATGTGTGCCATGCATTATTGCTTTAAAGGGTCTGCATTTGCTCACCCAATCTCACCAATCCTCTCAGTCCCAAGTGTCCAGCCTTATGCCACATCCAGCTGTCATTGTAGATAGGGTCATTTCAGGTTTCATCAGAGACCCTGAAGGAATTGTAAAGAATTTCCCAGTTTTTTTGTTTTATTTTTGAAATTCCTTTTTATAGTGGGTTTGAGCTGATTCTCGCTGCCATGTTTATGCCAGTCTAGACACACTTGATTCCCTTACGGAGACATATCAATACATAGGTTTTAAGATTCTTACTAGTCAGATATATTCCTCTGCGGGAAATATGGTGTTTTGAGTCCCTTTCACTGAGGAAGGTGTAGGTCTTGTCTATTCCATAGTTGGTTTTTGGAACGGTACCTGTGCTTATATCAAACTCTGGTTTTATGCATCACCCCACCTCTCCTTCCCCCTTAAGCAGGTATAAGAGTGTTTTCTAAATGTGAGACACTGTTCTCTTTCCTAACTCAGTTCAAGTGTAGCCATGTTTACAGGATCTTCATAAGTGATATCTTATGATAAGTTTCTTTTTCTGTGTGACTTATTTCACTTAGAATCATCGTACCTGAATCCACCCATTTTGCTGCTACTGGTCTTATGACATTGATTTCATGGCTGAGGGATATTCCATCGTACGTAAGTACCACAATTTTTTGAACCATTTTTATATTTCCTGGGATATTTAAGGTGTACCCAAGTTGAGGTCCTTGTAAGCAGTGCAGCCCTAAATTTTGGGGTGGCTGTGTCTTTTTGATTTTCAGTTTTCCCAAGGTATATTCCCTAGACTGGAAGTGCCCTTGGCTCTGTAGCTCTGTTGTTTACTTGTTTTAGGGAACACAATGCACTCCTCCAGAGAGGCAGTTGGCAATTTACATCCCGCCCATCAGCATAACAAGGCACCCTGTTCTCCAGGGCCTGTCTTGCCTTTCTGGTTTTTACACATTTTGTGGATGTCCCTTTTGACTGGTGGGAAGTGATACTTCTTTGTAGTGCAGATTTGCATTGCCCGCTTGCTTGTTTGGCCAAAAAGGGCGTATGCGTTTTCTCCTGAATATATTCAGGAGAAAACACATACGCCCTTTTTGGCCAAGTGCATCATTGTCGAAGTTGTGCCCCTCTTCCTGTGCTTTAAAGGTGATTCCAACGTACCTCTTGAAATCTGTTTCCTGCTATTCTGCCACGCTTTCAATTCCGCCTCATTGCCTTCCCTCAACAGATTTTTGGACGATAGTTGTCCTTTATTACTCGGCCAGTTTGTGAATTGCTGTGCCCCTGAGCTCCATTATTCAACTCGTTTTTGGTGAGCTGACCGCAAGTCCAAAATTTTGGTTCAGGATCTATACTGATTCCCGGTGGGTGGCTGAGACTTTGGTTAATTCTTCTTCCTGCCGGGAAATTACAGTGATATGTGCCCGTCCAAATGCCTAACAGCTACTCTCTCATTGGTTCTCCCTCTTCCCTTTCATCCTCTGCCAAATTGGCAACCTGTGCGAACCAGGAGGTTAAAGGGGCTGTCTCTCCAAGTTGGGAGGTTGATAATAAAGCAGATGGAAAGTCAAACCGGAGCACCAGGAGAGGGACTATTCGTTGAGTTTTAGAAACCTTTCATATTCACAGTGTGTCCGTTCTCTAGGATTCCCGTACATGTTATATCTGTAGTAATATTCCCTTCAACCTGGAGAGTTGGGACCCATGGAATGTGTGCCATGCATTATTGCATTAAAGGGTCTGCATTTGCTCACCCAATCTCACCAATCCTCTCAGTCCCAAGTGTCCAGCCTTATGCCACATCCAGCTGTCATTGTAGATAGGGTCATTTCAGGTTTCATCAGAGACCCTGAAGGAATTGTAAAGAATTTCCCAGTTTTTTTTGTTTTGTTTTTGAAATTCCTTTTTATAGTGGGTTTGAACTGCTTCTCGCTGCCATGTTTATGCCAGTCTAGACACACTTGATTCCCTTACGGAGACATATCAATACATAGGTTTTAAGATTCTTACTAGTCAGATATATTCCTCTGCGGGAAATATGGGGTTTTGAGTCCCTTTCACTTAGGAAGGTGTAGGTCTTGTCTATTCCATAGTTGGTTTTTGGAACGGTACCTGTGCTTATATCAAACTCTGGTTTTATGCATCACCCCACCTCTCCTTCCCCCTTAAGCAGGCATAAGAGTGTTTTCTAAATGTGAGACACTGTTCTCTTTCCTAACTCAGTTCAAGTGTAGCCATGTTTACAGGATCTTCATAAGTGATAACTTATGATAAGTTTCTTTTTCTCTGTGACTTATTTCACTTAGAATCATCGTACCTGAATCCACCCATTTTGCTGCTACTGGTCTTATGACATTGATTTCATGGCTGAGGGATATTCCATCGTACGTAAGTACCACAATTTTTTGAACCAATTTTATATTTCCTGGGATATTTAAGGTGTACCCAAGTTGAGGTCATTGTAAGCAGTGCAGCCCTAAATTTTGGGGTGGCTCTGTCTTATTGATTTTCAGTTTTTCCCAGGTATATTCCCTAGACTGGAAGTGCCCTTGGCTCTGTAGCTCTGTTGTTTACTTGTTTTAGGGAACACAATGCACTCCTCCAGAGAGGCAGTTGGCAATTTACATCCCGCCCATCAGCATAACAAGGCTCCCTGTTCTCCAGGGCCTGTCTTGCCTTTCTGGTTTTTACACATTTTGTGGATGTCCCTTTTGACCGGTGGGAAGTGATACTTCTTTGTAGTGCAGATTTGCATTGCCCGCTTGCTTGCTTGGCCAAAAAGGGCGTATGCGTTTTCTCCTGAATATATTCAGGAGAAAACGCATACGTCCTTTTTGGCCAAGTGCATCATTGTCGAAGTTGTGCCCCTCTTCCTGTGCTTTAAAGGCGATTCCAACGTACCTCTTGAAATCTGTTTCCTGCTATTCTGCCTCGCTTTCAAGTCCGCCTCGTTGCCTTCCCTCAACAGATTTTTGGACGATAGTTGTCCTTTATTACTTGGCCAGTTTGTGAATTGCTGTGCCCCTGAGCTCCATTTTTCAACTCGTTTTTGGTGAGCTGACCGCAAGTTCAAAATTTTGGTTCAGGATCTATACTGATTCCCGGTGGGTGGCTGAGACTTTGGTTAATTCTTCTTCCTGCTGGGAAATTACAGTGATATGTGCCCGTCCAAATGCCTAACAGCTACTCTCTCATTGGTTCTCCCTCTTCCCTTTCATCCTCTGCCAAATTGGCAACCTGTGCGAACCAGGAGGTTAAAGGGGCTGTCTCTCCAAGTTGGGAGGTTGATAATAAAGCAGATGGAAAGTCAAACCGGAGCACCAGGAGAGGGACTAGTCGTTGAGTTTTAGAAATCTTTCGTATTCACAGTGTGTCCGTTCTCTAGGATTCCCGTACATGTTATATCTGTAGTAATATTCCCTTCAACCTGGAGAGTTGGGACCCATGGAATGTGTGCCATGCATTATTGCTTTAAAGGGTCTGCATTTGCTCACCCAGTCTCACCAATCCTCTCAGTCCCAAGTGTCCAGCCTTATGCCACATCCAGCTGTCATTGTAGATAGGGTCATTTCAGGTTTCATCAGAGACCCTGAAGGAATTGTAAAGAATTTCCCAGTTTTTTTGTTTTATTTTTGAAATTCCTTTTTATAGTGGGTTTGAGCTGATTCTCGCTGCCATATTTATGCCATTCTAGACACCCTTGATTCCCTTACGGAGACATATCAATACATAGGTTTTAAGATTCTTACTAGTCAGATATATTCCTCTGCGGGAAATATGGGGTTTTGAGTCCCTTTCACTGAGGAAGGTGTAGGTCTTGTCTATTCCGTAGTTGGTTTTTGGAACGGTACCTGTGCTTATATCAAACTCTGGTTTTATGCATCACCCCACCTCTCCTTCCCCCTTAAGCAGGCATAAGAGTGTTTTCTAAATGTGAGACACTGTTCTCTTTCCTAACTCAGTTCAAGTGTAGCCATGTTTACAGGATCTTCATAAGTGATAACTTATGATAAGTTTCTTTTTCTCTGTGACTTATTTCACTTAGAATCATCGTACCTGAATCCACCCATTTTGCTGCTACTGGTCTTATGACATTGATTTCATGGCTGAGGGATATTCCATCGTACGTAAGTACCACAATTTTTTGAACCATTTTTATATTTCCTGGGATATTTAAGGTGTATCCAAGTTGAGGTCCTTGTAAGCAGTGCAGCCCTAAAATTTGGGGTGGCTCTGTCTTATTGATTTTCAGTTTTCCCAAAGTATATTCCCTAGACTGGAAGTGCCCGTGGCTCTGTAGCTCTGTTCTTTACTTGTTTTAGGGAACACAATGTACTCCTCCAGAGAGGCAGTTGGCAATTTACATCCCGCCCATCAGCATAACAAGGCTCCCTGTTCTCCAGGGCCTGTCTTGCCTTTCTGGTTTTTACACATTTTGTGGATGTCCCTTTTGACCGGTGGGAAGTGATACTTCTTTGTAATGCAGATTTGCATTGCGCACTTGCTTGCTTGGCCAAAAAAGGCGTATGCGTTTTCTCCTGAATATATTCAGGAGAAAACGCATACGCCCTTTTTGGCCAAGTGCATCATTGTCGAAGTTGTGCCCCTCTTCCTGTGCTTTAAAGGCGATTCCAACGTACCTCTTGAAATCTGTTTCCTGCTATTCTGCCTCGCTTTCAAGTCCGCCTCGTTGCCTTCCCTCAACAGATTTTTGGACGATAGTTGTCCTTTATTACTCAGCCAGTTTGTGAATTGCTGTGCCCCTGAGCTCCATTTTTCAACTCGTTTTTGGTGAGCTGACCGCAAGTACAAAATTTTGGTTCAGGACCTATGCTGGTTCCCGGTGGCGGGCTGAGACTTTGGTTAATTCTTCTTCCTGCTGGGAAATTACAGTGATATGTGCCCGTCCAAATGCCTAACAGCTACTCTCTCATTGGTTCTCCCTCTTCCCTTTCATCCTCTGCCAAATTGGCAACCTGTGCCAACCAGGAGGTTAAAGGGGCTGTCTCTCCAAGTTGGGAGGTTGATAATAAAGCAGATGGAAAGTCAAACCGGAGCACCAGGAGAGGGACTATTCGTTGAGTTTTAGAAACCTTTCGTATTCACAGTGTGTCCGTTCTCTAGGATTCCCGTACATGTTATATCTGTAGTAATATTCCCTTCAACCTGGAGAGTTGGGACCCATGGAATGTGTGCCATGCATTATTGCTTTAAAGGGTCTGCATTTGCTCACCCAATCTCACCAATCCTCTCAGTCCCAAGTGTCCAGCCTTATGCCACATCCAGCTGTCATTGTAGATAGGGTCATTTCAGGTTTCATCAGAGACCCTGAAGGAATTGTAAAGAATTTCCCAGTTTTTTTGTTTTATTTTTGAAATTCCTTTTTATAGTGGGTTTGAGCTGATTCTCGCTGCCATATTTATCCCAGTCTAGACACACTTGATTCCCTTACGGAGACATATCAATACATAGGTTTTAAGATTCTTACTAGTCAGATATATTCCTCTGCGGGAAATATGGGGTTTTGAGTCCCTTTCACTGAGGAAGGTGTAGGTCTTGTCTATTCCATAGTTGGTTTTTGGAACGGTACCTGTGCTTATATCAAACTCTGGTTTTATGCATCACCCCACCTCTCCTTCCCCCTTAAGCAGGCATAAGAGTGTTTTCTAAATGTGAGACACTGTTCTCTTTCCTAACTCAGTTCAAGTGTAGCCATGTTTACAGGATCTTCATAAGTGATATCTTATGATAAGTTTCTTTTTCTGTGTGACTTATTTCACTTAGAATCATCGTACCTGAATCCACCCATTTTGCTGCTACTGGTCTTATGACATTGATTTCATGGCTGAGGGATATTCCATCGTACGTAAGTACCACAATTTTTTGAACCATTTTTATATTTCCTGGGATATTTAAGGTGTACCCAAGTTGAGGTCCTTGTAAGCAGTGCAGCCCTAAATTTTGGGGTGGCTGTGTCTTTTTGATTTTCAGTTTTCCCAAGGTATATTCCCTAGACTGGAAGTGCCCTTGGCTCTGTAGCTCTGTTCTTTACTTGTTTTAGGGAACACAATGTACTCCTCCAGAGAGGCAGTTGATAATTTACATCCCGCCCATCAGCATAACAAGGCTCCCTGTTCTCCAGGGCCTGTCTTGCCTTTCTGGTTTTTACACATTTTGTGGATGTCCCTTTTGACCGGTGGGAAGTGATACTTCTTTGTAGTGCAGATTTGCATTGCCCTATTGCTTGCTTGGCCAAAAAGGGCGTATGCGTTTTCTCTTGAATATATGCAGGAGAAAACGCATACGCCCTTTATGGCCACGTGCATCATTGTCGAAGTTGTGCCCCTCTTCCTGTGCTTTAAAGGCGATTCCAACGTACCTCTTGAAATCTGTTTCCTGCTATTCTGCCTAGCTTCCAAGTCCGCCTCGTTGCCTTCCCTCAACAGATTTTTGGACGATAGTTGTCCTTTATTACTCGGCCAGTTTGTGAATTGCTGTGTCCCTGAGCTCCATTTTTCCACTCGTTTTTGGTGAGCTGACCGCAGGTCCAAAATTTTGGTTCAGGACCTATACTGGTTCCCGGTAGGTGGCTGAGACTTTGGTTAATTCTTCTTCCTGCCGGGAAATTACAGTGATATGTGCCCGTCCAAATGCCTATCAGGTACTCTCTCATTGGTTCTCCCTCTTCCCTTTCATCCTCTGCCAAATTGGCAACCTGTGCCAACCAGGAGGTTAAAGGGTCAGTCTCTCCAAGTTGGGAGGTTGATAGTAAAGCAGATGGAAAGTCAAACCGGAGAACCAGGAGAGGGACTATTCGTTGAGTTTTAGAAACCTTTCGTATTCACAGTGTGTCCGTTCTCTAGGTTTCCCGTACATGTTATAACTGTAGTAATATTCCCTTCAACCTGGAGAGTTGGGACCCATGGAATGGGTGCCATGCATTATTGCTTTAAAGGGTCTGCATTTGTTCACCCAATCTCACCAATCCTCTCAGTCCCAATTGTCCAGCCTTATGCCACATCCAGCTGTCGTTGTAGATAGGGTCATTCCAGGTTTCATCAGAGACCCTGAAGGAATTGTAAAGAATTTCCCAGTTTTTTTGTTTTGTTTTTGAAATTCCTTTTTATAGTGGGTTTGAGCTGATTCTCGCTGCCATGTTTCTGCCAGTCTAGACACACTTGATTCCCTTACGGAGACATATCAATACATAGGTGTTAAGATTCTTACTAGTCAGATATATTCCTCTGCGGGAAATATGGGGTTTTGAGTCCCTTTCACTGAGGAAGGTGTAGGTCTTGTCTATTCCATAGTTGGTTTTTGGAATGGTACCTGTGCTTATATCAAACTCTGGTTTTATGCATCACCCCACCTCTCCTTCCCCCTTAAGCAGGCATAAGAGTGTTTTCTAAATGTGAGACACTGTTCTCTTTCCTAACTCAGTTCAAGTGTAGCCATGTTTACAGGATCTTCATAAGTGATATCTTATGATAAGTTTCTTTTTCTCTGTGACTTATTTCGCTTAAAATCATCGTACCTGAATCCACCCATTTTGCTGCTACTGGTCTTATGACATTGATTTCATGGCTGAGGGATATACCATCGTACGTAAGTACCACAATTTTTTGAACCATTTTTATATTTCCTGGGATATTTAAGGTGTACCCAAGTTGAGGTCCTTGTAAGCAGTGCAGCCCTAAATTTTGGGGTGGCTCTGTCTTATTGATTTTCAGTTTTCCCAAGGTATATTCCCTAGACTGGAAGTGCCCTTGGCTCTGTAGCTCTGTTGTTTACTTGTTTTAGGGAACACAATGCACTCCTCCAGAGAGGCAGTTGGCAATTTACATCCCGCCCATCAGCATAACAAGGCTCCCTGTTCTCCAGGGCCTGTCTTGCCTTTCTGGTTTTTACACATTTTGTGGATGTCCCTTTTGACCGGTGGGAAGTGATACTTCTTTGTAGTGCAGATTTGCATTGCCCGCTTGCTTGTTTGGCCAAAAAGGGCGTATGCGTTTTCTCCTGAATATATTCAGGAGAAAACGCATACGCCCTTTTTGGCCAAGTGCATCATTGTCGAAGTTGTGCCCCTCTTCCTGTGCTTTAAAGGCGATTCCAACGTACCTCTTGAAATCTGTTTCCTGCTATTCTGCCTCGCTTTCAAGTCCGCCTCGTTGCCTTCCCTCAACAGATTTTTGGACGATAGTTGTCCTTTATTACTGGGCCAGTTTTTGAATTGCTGTGCCCCTGAGCTCCATTTTTCAACTCGTTTTTGGTGAGCTGACCGCAAGTCCAAAATTTTGGTTCAGGACCTATACTGGTTCCCGGTAGGTGGCTGAGACTTTGGTTAATTCTTCTTCCTGCCGGGAAATTACAGTGATATGTGCCCGTCCAAATGCCTATCAGGTACTCTCTCATTGGTTCTCCCTCTTCCCTTTCATCCTCTGCCAAATTGGCAACCTGTGCGAACCAGGAGGTTAAAGGGGCTGTCTCTCCAAGTTGGGAGGTTGATAGTAAAGCAGATGGAAAGCCAAACCGGAGCACCAGGAGAGGGACAATTCGTTGAGTTTTAGAAACCTTTCGTATTCACAGTGTGTCCGTTCTCTAGGATTCCCGTACATGTTATATCTGTAGTAATATTCCCTTCAACCTGGAGAGTTGGGACCCATGGAATGTGTGCCATGCATTATTGCTTTAAAGGGTCTGCATTTGCTCACCCAATCTCACCAATCCTCTCAGTCCCAAGTGTCCAGCCTTATGCCACATCCAGCTGTCATTGTAGATAGGGTCATTTCAGGTTTCATCAGAGACCCTGAAGGAATTGTAAAGAATTTCCCAGTTTTTTTATTTTATTTTTGAAATTCCTTTTTATAGTGGGTTTGAGCTGATTCTCGCTGCCATATTTATCCCAGTCTAGACACACTTGATTCCCTTACGGAGACATATCAATACATAGGTTTTAAGATTCTTACTAGTCAGATATATTCCTCTGCGGGAAATATGGGGTTTTGAGTCCCTTTCACTGAGGAAGGTGTAGGTCTTGTCTATTCCATAGTTGGTTTCTGGAACGGTACCTGTGCTTATATCAAACTCTGGTTTTATGCATCACCCCACCTCTCCTTCCCCCTTAAGCAGGCATAAGAGTGTTTTCTAAATGTGAGACACTGTTCTCTTTCCTAACTCAGTTCAAGTGTAGCCATGTTTACAGGATCTTCATAAGTGATATCTTATGATAAGTTTCTTTTTCTGTGTGACTTATTTCACTTAGAATCATCGTACCTGAATCCACCCATTTTGCTGCTACTGGTCTTATGACATTGATTTCATGGCTGAGGGATATTCCATCATACGTAAGTACCACAATTTTTTGAACCATTTTTATATTTCCTGGGATATTTAAGGTGTACCCAAGTTGAGGTCCTTGTAAGCAGTGCAGCCCTAAATTTTGGGGTGGCTGTGTCTTTTTGATTTTCAGTTTTCCCAAGGTATATTCCCTAGACTGGAAGTGCCCTTGGCTCTGTAGCTCTGTTGTTTACTTGTTTTAGGGAACACAATGCACTCTTCCAGAGAGGCAGTTGGCAATTTACATCCCGCCCATCAGCATAACAAGGCACCCTGTTCTCCAGGGCCTGTCTTGCCTTTCTGGTTTTTACACATTTTGTGGATGTCCCTTTTGACTGGTGGGAAGTGATACTTCTTTGTAGTGCAGATTTGCATTGCCCGCTTGCTTGCTTGGCCAAAAAGGGCGTATGCGTTTTCTCCTGAATATATTCAGGAGAAAACGCATACGCCCTTTTTGGCCAAGTGCATCATTGTCGAAGTTGTGCCCCTCTTCCTGTGCTTTAAAGGTGATTCCAACGTACCTCTTGAAATCTGTTTCCTGCTATTCTGCCACGCTTTCAGTTCCGCCTCGTTGCCTTCCCTCAACAGATTTTTGGACGATAGTTGTCCTTTATTACTCGGCCCGTTTGTGAATTGCTGTGCCCTTGAGCCCCATTATTCAACTCGTTTTTGGTGAGCTGACCGCAAGTCCAAAATTTTGGTTCAGGATCTATACTGATTCCCGGTGGGTGGCTGAGACTTTGGTTAATTCTTCTTCCTGCCGGGAAATTACAGTGATATGTGCCCGTCCAAATGCCTAACAGCTACTCTCTCATTGGTTCTCCCTCTTCCCTTTCATCCTCTGCCAAATTGGCAACCTGTGCGAACCAGGAGGTTAAAGGGGCTGTCTCTCCAAGTTGGGAGGTTGATAATAAAGCAGATGGAAAGTCAAACCGGAGCACCAGGAGAGGGACTATTCGTTGAGTTTTAGAAACCTTTCGTATTCACAGTGTGTCCGTTCTCTAGGATTCCCGTACATGTTATATCTGTAGTAATATTCCCTTCAACCTGGAGAGTTGGGACCCATGGAATGTGTGCCATGCATTATTGCATTAAAGGGTCTGCATTTGCTCACCCAATCTCACCAATCCTCTCAGTCCCAAGTGTCCAGCCTTATGCCACATCCAGCTGTCATTGTAGATAGGGTCATTTCAGGTTTCATCAGAGACCCTGAAGGAATTGTAAAGAATTTCCCAGTTTTTTTTGTTTTGTTTTTGAAATTCCTTTTTATAGTGGGTTTGAGCTGCTTCTCGCTGCCATGTTTATGCCAGTCTAGACACACTTGATTCCCTTACGGAGACATATCAATACATAGGTTTTAAGATTCTTACCAATCAGATATATTCCTCTGCGGGAAATATGGGGTTTTGAGTCCCTTTCACTGAGGAAGGTGTAGGTCTTGTCTATTCCATAGTTGGTTTTTGGAACGGTACCTGTGCTTATATCAAACTCTGGTTTTATGCATCACCCCACCTCTCCTTCCCCCTTAAGCAGGCATAAGTGTTTTCTAAATGTGAGACACTGTTCTCTTTCCTAACTCAGTTCAAGTGTAGCCATGTTTACAGGATCTTCATAAGTGATAACTTATGATAAGTTTCTTTTTCTCTGTGACTTATTTCACTTAGAATCATCGTACCTGAATCCACCCATTTTGCTGCTACTGGTCTTATGACATTGATTTCATGGCTGAGGGATATTCCATCGTACGTAAGTACCACAATTTTTTGAACCAATTTTATATTTCCTGGGATATTTAAGGTGTACCCAAGTTGAGGTCATTGTAAGCAGTGCAGCCCTAAATTTTGGGGTGGCTCTGTCTTATTGATTTTCAGTTTTTCCCAGGTATATTCCCTAGACTGGAAGTGCCCTTGGATCTGTAGCTCTGTTGTTTACTTGTTTTAGGGAACACAATGCACTCCTCCAGAGAGGCAGTTGGCAATTTACATCCCGCCCATCAGCATAACAAGGCTCCCTGTTCTCCAGGGCCTGTTTTGCCTTTCTGGTTTTTACACATTTTGTGGATGTCCCTTTTGACCGGTGGGAAGTGATACTTCTTTGTAGTGCAGAATTGCATTGCCCGCTTGCTTGCTTGGCCAAAAAGGGCGTATGCGTTTTCTCCTGAATATATTCAGGAGAAAACGCATACGCCCTTTTTGGCCAAGTGCATCATTGTCGAAGTTGTGCCCCTCTTCCTGTGCTTTAAAGGCGATTCCAACGTACCTCTTGAAATCTGTTTCCTGCTATTCTGCCTCGCTTTCAAGTCCGCCTCGTTGCCTTCCCTCAACAGATTTTTGGACGATAGTTGTCCTTTATTACTTGGCCAGTTTGTGAATTGCTGTGCCCCTGAGCTCCATTTTTCAACTCGTTTTTGGTGAGCTGACCGCAAGTTCAAAATTTTGGTTCAGGATCTATACTGATTCCCGGTGGGTGGCTGAGACTTTGGTTAATTCTTCTTCCTGCTGGGAAATTACAGTGATATGTGCCCGTCCAAATGCCTAACAGCTACTCTCTCATTGGTTCTCCCTCTTCCCTTTCATCCTCTGCCATATTGGCAACCTGTGCGAACCAGGAGGTTAAAGGGGCTGTCTCTCCAAGTTGGGAGGTTGATAATAAAGCAGATGGAAAGTCAAACCGGAGCACCAGGAGAGGGACTATTCGTTGAGTTTTAGAAACCTTTCGTATTCACAGTGTGTCCGTTCTCTAGGATTCCCGTACATGTTATATCTGTAATAATATTCCCTTCAACCTGGAGAGTTGGGACCCATGGAATGTGTGCCATGCATTATTGCTTTAAAGGGTCTGCATTTGCTCACCCAATCTCACCAATCCTCTCAGTCCCAAGTGTCCAGCCTTATGCCACATCCAGCTGTCATTGTAGATAGGGTCATTTCAGGTTTCATCAGAGACCCTGAAGGAATTGTAAAGAATTTCCCAGTTTTTTTTGTTTTGTTTTTGAAATTCCTTTTTATAGTGGGTTTGAGCTGCTTCTCGCTGCCATGTTTATGCCAGTCTAGACACACTTGATTCCCTTACGGAGACATATCAATACATAGGTTTTAAGATTCTTACTAGTCAGATATATTCCTCTGCGGGAAATATGGGTTTTTTTTTTTTTTTTTTTTTTTTTTTGCTGTACGCGGGCCTCTCACTGCTGTGGCCTCTCCCGTTGCGGAGCACAGGCTCCGGACACACAGGCTCCGCGGCCATGGCTCGCGGGCCCAGCCGCTCCGCGGCATGTGGGATCTTCCGGGATCGGGGCACGAACCCGTGTCCCCTGCATCGGCAGGCGGACTCTCAACCACTGCGCCACCAGGGAAGCCCCAAATATGGGGTTTTGAGTCCCTTTCACTGAGGAAGGTGTAGGTCTTGTCTATTCCATAGTTGGTTTTTGGAACGGTACCTGTGCTTATATCAAACTCTGGTTTTATGCATCACCCCACCTCTCCTTCCCCCTTAAGCAGGCATAAGTGTTTTCTAAATGTGAGACACTGTTCTCTTTCCTAACTCAGTTCAAGTGTAGCCATGTTTACAGGATCTTCATAAGTGATAACTTATGATAAGTTTCTTTTTCTCTGTGACTTATTTCACTTAGAATCATCGTACCTGAATCCACCCATTTTGCTGCTACTGGTCTTATGACATTGATTTCATGGCTGAGGGATATTCCATCGTACGTAAGTACCACAATTTTTTGAACCAATTTTATATTTCCTGGGATATTTAAGGTGTACCCAAGTTGAGGTCATTGTAAGCAGTGCAGCCCTAAATTTTGGGGTGGCTCTGTCTTATTGATTTTCAGTTTTTCCCAGGTATATTCCCTAGACTGGAAGTGCCCTTGGATCTGTAGCTCTGTTGTTTACTTGTTTTAGGGAACACAATGCACTCCTCCAGAGAGGCAGTTGGCAATTTACATCCCGCCCATCAGCATAACAAGGCTCCCTGTTCTCCAGGGCCTGTTTTGCCTTTCTGGTTTTTACACATTTTGTGGATGTCCCTTTTGACCGGTGGGAAGTGATACTTCTTTGTAGTGCAGAATTGCATTGCCCGCTTGCTTGCTTGGCCAAAAAGGGCGTATGCGTTTTCTCCTGAATATATTCAGGAGAAAACGCATACGCCCTTTTTGGCCAAGTGCATCATTGTCGAAGTTGTGCCCCTCTTCCTGTGCTTTAAAGGCGATTCCAACGTACCTCTTGAAATCTGTTTCCTGCTATTCTGCCTCGCTTTCAAGTCCGCCTCGTTGCCTTCCCTCAACAGATTTTTGGACGATAGTTGTCCTTTATTACTTGGCCAGTTTGTGAATTGCTGTGCCCCTGAGCTCCATTTTTCAACTCGTTTTTGGTGAGCTGACCGCAAGTTCAAAATTTTGGTTCAGGATCTATACTGATTCCCGGTGGGTGGCTGAGACTTTGGTTAATTCTTCTTCCTGCTGGGAAATTACAGTGATATGTGCCCGTCCAAATGCCTAACAGCTACTCTCTCATTGGTTCTCCCTCTTCCCTTTCATCCTCTGCCATATTGGCAACCTGTGCGAACCAGGAGGTTAAAGGGGCTGTCTCTCCAAGTTGGGAGGTTGATAATAAAGCAGATGGAAAGTCAAACCGGAGCACCAGGAGAGGGACTATTCGTTGAGTTTTAGAAACCTTTCGTATTCACAGTGTGTCCGTTCTCTAGGATTCCCGTACATGTTATATCTGTAATAATATTCCCTTCAACCTGGAGAGTTGGGACCCATGGAATGTGTGCCATGCATTATTGCTTTAAAGGGTCTGCATTTGCTCACCCAATCTCACCAATCCTCTCAGTCCCAAGTGTCCAGCCTTATGCCACATCCAGCTGTCATTGTAGATAGGGTCATTTCAGGTTTCATCAGAGACCCTGAAGGAATTGTAAAGAATTTCCCAGTTTTTTTTGTTTTGTTTTTGAAATTCCTTTTTATAGTGGGTTTGAGCTGCTTCTCGCTGCCATGTTTATGCCAGTCTAGACACACTTGATTCCCTTACGGAGACATATCAATACATAGGTTTTAAGATTCTTACTAGTCAGATATATTCCTCTGCGGGAAATATGGTTTTTTTTTTTTTTTTTTTTTTTTTTTTTTTTTTTTTTTTTTTTTTTTTGCTGTACGCGGGCCTCTCACTGCTGTGGCCTCTCCCGTTGCGGAGCACAGGCTCCGGACACACAGGCTCCGCGGCCATGGCTCGCGGGCCCAGCCGCTCCGCGGCATGTGGGATCTTCCGGGATCGGGGCACGAACCCGTGTCCCCTGCATCGGCAGGCGGACTCTCAACCACTGCGCCACCAGGGAAGCCCCAAATATGGGGTTTTGAGTCCCTTTCACTGAGGAAGGTGTAGGTCTTGTCTATTCCATAGTTGGTTTTTGGAACGGTACCTGTGCTTATATCAAACTCTGGTTTTATGCATCACCCCACCTCTCCTTCCCCCTTAAGCAGGCATAAGTGTTTTCTAAATGTGAGACACTGTTCTCTTTCCTAACTCAGTTCAAGTGTAGCCATGTTTACAGGATCTTCATAAGTGATAACTTATGATAAGTTTCTTTTTCTCTGTGACTTATTTCACTTAGAATCATCGTACCTGAATCCACCCATTTTGCTGCTACTGGTCTTATGACATTGATTTCATGGCTGAGGGATATTCCATCGTACGTAAGTACCACAATTTTTTGAACCAATTTTATATTTCCTGGGATATTTAAGGGGTACCCAAGTTGAGGTCATTGTAAGCAGTGCAGCCCTAAATTTTGGGGTGGCTCTGTCTTATTGATTTTCAGTTTTTCCCAGGTATATTCCCTAGACTGGAAGTGCCCTTGGCTCTGTAGCTCTGTTGTTTACTTGTTTTAGGGAACACAATGCACTCCTCCAGAGAGGCAGTTGGCAATTTACATCCCGCCCATCAGCATAACAAGGCTCCCTGTTCTCCAGGGCCTGTCTTGCCTTTCTGGTTTTTACACATTTTGTGGATGTCCCTTTTGACCGGTGGGAAGTGATACTTCTTTGTAGTGCAGATTTGCATTGCCCGCTTGCTTGCTTGGCCAAAAAGGGCGTATGCGTTTTCTCCTGAATATATTCAGGAGAAAACGCATACGCCCTTTTTGGCCAAGTGCATCATTGTCGAAGTTGTGCCCCTCTTCCTGTGCTTTAAAGGTGATTCCAACGTACCTCTGGAAATCTGTTTCCTGCTATTCTGCCTCGCTTTCAAGTCCGCCTCGTTGCCTTCCCTCAACAGATTTTTGGACGATAGTTGTCCTTTATTACTTGGCCAGTTTGTGAATTGCTGTGCCCCTGAGCTCCATTTTTCAACTCGTTTTTGGTGAGCTGACCGCAAGTTCAAAATTTTGGTTCAGGATCTATACTGATTCCCGGTGGGTGGCTGAGACTTTGGTTAATTCTTCTTCCTGCTGGGAAATTACAGTGATATGTGCCCGTCCAAATGCCTAACAGCTACTCTCTCATTGGTTCTCCCTCTTCCCTTTCATCCTCTGCCATATTGGCAACCTGTGCGAACCAGGAGGTTAAAGGGGCTGTCTCTCCAAGTTGGGAGGTTGATAATAAAGCAGATGGAAAGTCAAACCGGAGCACCAGGAGAGGGACTATTCGTTGAGTTTTAGAAACCTTTCGTATTCACAGTGTGTCCGTTCTCTAGGATTCCCGTACATGTTATATCTGTAATAATATTCCCTTCAACCTGGAGAGTTGGGACCCATGGAATGTGTGCCATGCATTATTGCTTTAAAGGGTCTGCATTTGCTCACCCAATCTCACCAATCCTCTCAGTCCCAAGTGTCCAGCCTTATGCCACATACAGCTGTCATTGTAGATAGGGTCATTTCAGGTTTCATCAGAGACCCTGAAGGAATTGTAAAGAATTTCCCAGTTTTTTTGTTTTATTTTTGAAATTCCTTTTTATAGTGGGTTTGAGCTGATTCTCGCTGCCATATTTATCCCAGTCTAGACACACTTGATTCCCTTACGGAGACATATCAATACATAGGTTTTAAGATTCTTACTAGTCAGATATATTCCTCTGCGGGAAATATGGGGTTTTGAGTCCCTTTCACTGAGGAAGGTGTAGGTCTTGTCTATTCCATAGTTGGTTTTTGGAACGGTACCTGTGCTTATATCAAACTCTGGTTTTATGCATCACCCCACCTCTCCTTCCCCCTTAAGCAGGCATAAGAGTGTTTTCTAAATGTGAGACACTGTTCTCTTTCCTAACTCAGTTCAAGTGTAGCCATGTTTACAGGATCTTCATAAGTGATATCTTATGATAAGTTTCTTTTTCTGTGTGACTTATTTCACTTAGAATCATCGTACCTGAATCCACCCATTTTCTGCTACTGGTCTTATGACATTTATTTCATGGGTGAGGGATATTCCATCGTACGTAAGTACCACAATTTTTTGAACCATTTTTATATTTCCTGGGATATTTAAGGTGTACCCAAGTTGAGGTCCTTGTAAGCAGTGCAGCCCTAAATTTTGGGGTGGCTGTGTCTTTTTGATTTTCAGTTTTCCCAAGGTATATTCCCTAGACTGGAAGTGCCCTTGGCTCTGTAGCTCTGTTCTTTACTTGTTTTAGGGAACACAATGTACTCCTCCAGAGAGGCAGTTGATAATTTACATCCCGCCCATCAGCATAACATGGCTCCCTGTTCTCCAGGGCCTGTCTTGCCTTTCTGGTTTTTTCACATTTTGTGGATGTCCCTTTTGACCGGTGGGAAGTGATACTTCTTTGTAGTGCAGATTTGCATTGCCCTATTGCTTGCTTGGCCAAAAAGGGCGTATGCGTTTTCTCCTGAATATATGCAGGAGAAAACGCATACGCCCTTTATGGCCACGTGCATCATTGTCGAAGTTGTGTCCCTCTTCCTGTGCTTTAAAGGCGATTCCAACGTACCTCTTGAAATCTGTTTCCTGCTATTCTGCCTCGCTTCCAAGTCCGCCTCGTTGCCTTCCCTCAACAGATTTTTGGACGATAGTTGTCCTTTATTACTCGGCCAGTTTGTGAATTGCTGTGCCCCTGAGCTCCATTTTTCCACTCGTTTTTGGTTAGCTGACCGCAGGTCCAAAATTTTGGTTCAGGACCTATACTGGTTCCCGGTAGGTGGCTGAGACTTTGGTTAATTCTTCTTCCTGCCGGGAAATTACAGTGATATGTGCCCGTCCAAATGCCTATCAGGTACTCTCTCATTGGTTCTCCCTCTTCCCTTTCATCCTCTGCCAAATTGGCAACCTGTGCGAACCAGGAGGTTAAAGGGTCAGTCTCTCCAAGTTGGGAGGTTGATAGTAAAGCAGATGGAAAGTCAAACCGGAGAACCAGGAGAGGGACTATTCGTTGAGTTTTAGAAACCTTTCGTATTCACGGTGTGTCCGTTCTCTAGGTTTCCCGTACATGTTATAACTGTAGTAATATTCCCTTCAACCTGGAGAGTTGGGACCCATGGAATGGGTGCCATGCATTATTGCTTTAAAGGGTCTGCATTTGTTCACCCAATCTCACCAATCCTCTCAGTCCCAAGTGTCCAGCCTTATGCCACATCCAGCTGTCGTTGTAGATAGGGTCATTCCAGGTTTCATCAGAGACCCTGAAGGAATTGTAAAGAATTTCCCAGTTTTTTTGTTTTGTTTTTGAAATTCCTTTTTATAGTGGGTTTGAGCTGATTCTCGCTGCCATGTTTCTGCCAGTCTAGACACACTTGATTCCCTTACGGAGACATATCAATACATAGGTTTTAAGATTCTTACTAGTCAGATATATTCCTCTGCGGGAAATATGGGGTTTTGAGTCCCTTTCACTGAGGAAGGTGTAGGTCTTGTCTATTCCATAGTTGGTTTTTGGAATGGTACCTGTGCTTATATCAAACTCTGGTTTTATGCATCACCCCACCTCTCCTTCCCCCTTAAGCAGGCATAAGAGTGTTTTCTAAATGTGAGACACTGTTCTCTTTCCTAACTCAGTTCAAGTGTAGCCATGTTTACAGGATCTTCATAAGTGATATCTTATGATAAGTTTCTTTTTCTCTGTGACTTTTTCACTTAAAATCATCGTACCTGAATCCACCCATTTTGCTGCTACTGGTCTTATGACATTGATTTCATGGCTGAGGGATATACCATCGTACGTAAGTACCACAATTTTTTGAACCATTTTTATATTTCCTGGGATATTTAAGGTGTACCCAAGTTGAGGTCCTTGTAAGCAGTGCAGCCCTAAATTTTGGGGTGGCTCTGTCTTATTGATTTTCAGTTTTCCCAAGGTATATTCCCTAGACTGGAAGTGCCCTTGGCTCTGTAGCTCTGTTGTTTACTTGTTTTAGGGAACACAATGCACTCCTCCAGAGAGGCAGTTGGCAATTTACATCCCGCCCATCAGCATAACAAGGCTCCCTGTTCTCCAGGGCCTGTCTTGCCTTTCTGGTTTTTACACATTTTGTGGATGTCCCTTTTGACCGGTGGGAAGTGATACTTCTTTGTAGTGCAGATTTGCATTGCCCGCTTGCTTGTTTGGCCAAAAAGGGCGTATGCGTTTTCTCCTGAATATATTCAGGAGAAAACGCATACGCCCTTTTTGGCCAAGTGCATCATTGTCGAAGTTGTGCCCCTCTTCCTGTGCTTTAAAGGCGATTCCAACGTACCTCTTGAAATCTGTTTCCTGCTATTCTGCCTCGCTTTCAAGTCCGCCTCGTTGCCTTCCCTCAACAGATTTTTGGACGATAGTTGTCCTTTATTACTGGGCCAGTTTTTGAATTGCTGTGCCCCTGAGCTCCATTTTTCAACTCGTTTTTGGTGAGCTGACCGCAAGTCCAAAATTTTGGTTCAGGACCTATACTGGTTCCCGGTAGGTGGCTGAGACTTTGGTTAATTCTTCTTCCTGCCGGGAAATTACAGTGATATGTGCCCGTCCAAATGCCTATCAGGTACTCTCTCATTGGTTCTCCCTCTTCCCTTTCATCCTCTGCCAAATTGGCAACCTGTGCGAACCAGGAGGTTAAAGGGGCTGTCTCTCCAAGTTGGGAGGTTGATAGTAAAGCAGATGGAAAGTCAAACCGGAGCACCAGGAGAGGGACTATTCGTTGAGTTTTAGAAACCTTTCGTATTCACAGTGTGTCCGTTCTCTAGGTTTCCCGTACATGTTATAACTGTAGTAATATTCCCTTCAACCTGGAGAGTTGGGACCCATGGAATGGGTGCCATGCATTATTGCTTTAAAGGGTCTGCATTTGTTCACCCAATCTCACCAATCCTCTCAGTCCCAAGTGTCCAGCCTTATGCCACATCCAGCTGTCGTTGTAGATAGGGTCATTCCAGGTTTCATCAGAGTCCCTGAAGGAATTGTAAAGAATTTCCCAGTTTTTTTGTTTTGTTTTTGAAATTCCTTTTTATAGTGGGTTTGAGCTGATTCTCGCTGCCATGTTTATGCCAGTCTAGACACACTTGATTCCCTTACGGAGACATATCAATACATAGGTTTTAAGATTCTTACTAGTCAGATATATTCCTCTGCGGGAAATATGGTTTTTTGAGTCCCTTTCACTGAGGAAGGTGTAGGTCTTGTCTATTCCATAGTTGGTTTTTGGAACGGTACCTGTGCTTATATCAAACTCTGGTTTTATGCATCACCCCACCTCTCCTTCCCCCTTAAGCAGGCATAAGAGTGTTTTCTAAATGTGAGACACTGTTCTCTTTCCTAACTCAGTTCAAGTGTAGCCATGTTTACAGGATCTTCATAAGTGATATCTTATGATAAGTTTCTTTTTCTCTGTGACTTATTTCACTTAGAATCATCGTACCTGAATCCACCCATTTTGCTGCTACTGGTCTTATGACATTGATTTCATGGCTGAGGGATATTCCATCGTACATAAGTACCACAATTTTTTGAACCATTTTTATATTTCCTGGGATATTTAAGGTGTATCCAAGTTGAGGTCCTTGTAAGCAGTGCAGCCCTAAAATTTGGGGTGGCTCTGTCTTATTGATTTTCAGTTTTCCCAAAGTATATTCCCTAGACTGGAAGTGCCCGTGGCTCTGTAGCTCTGTTCTTTACTTGTTTTAGGGAACACAATGTACTCCTCCAGAGAGGCAGTTGGCAATTTACATCCCGCCCATCAGCATAACAAGGCTCCCTGTTCTCCAGGGCCTGTCTTGCCTTTCTGGTTTTTACACATTTTGTGGATGTCCCTTTTGACCGGTGGGAAGTGATACTTCTTTGTAATGCAGATTTGCATTGCCCACTTGCTTGCTTGGCCAAAAAGGGCGTATGCGTTTTCTCCTGAATATATTCAGGAGAAAACGCATACGCCCTTTTTGGCCAAGTGCATCATTGTCGAAGTTGTGCCCCTCTTCCTGTGCTTTAAAGGCGATTCCAACGTACCTCTTGAAATCTGTTTCCTGCTATTCTGCCTCGCTTTCAAGTCCGCCTCGTTGCCTTCCCTCAACAGATTTTTGGACGATAGTTGTCCTTTATTACTCGGCCAGTTTGTGAATTGCTGTGACCCTGAGCTCCATTTTTCAACTCGTTTTTGGTGAGCTGACCGCAAGTCCAAAATTTTGGTTCAGGACCTATGCTGGTTCCCGGTGGCGGGCTGAGACTTTGGTTAATTCTTCTTCCTGCTGGGAAATTACAGTGATATGTGCCCGTCCGAATGCCTAACAGCTACTCTCTCATTGGTTCTCCCTCTTCCCTTTCATCCTCTGCGAAATTGGCAACCTGTGCCAACCAGGAGGTTAAAGGGGCTGTCTCTCCAAGTTGGGAGGTTGATAATAAAGCAGATGGAAAGCCAAACCGGAGCACCAGGAGAGGGACTATTCGTTGAGTTTTAGAAACCTTTCGTATTCACAGTGTGTCCGTTCTCTAGGATTCCCGTACATGTTATATCTGTAGTAATATTCCCTTCAACCTGGAGAGTTGGGACCCATGGAATGTGTGCCATGCATTATTGCTTTAAAGGGTCTGCATTTGCTCACCCAATCTCACCAATCCTCTCAGTCCCAAGTGTCCAGCCTTATGCCACATCCAGCTGTCATTGTAGATAGGGTCATTTCAGGTTTCATCAGAGACCCTGAAGGAATTGTAAAGAATTTCCCAGTTTTTTTGTTTTATTTTTGAAATTCCTTTTTATAGTGGGTTTGAGCTGATTCTCGCTGCCATATTTATCCCAGTCTAGACACACTTGATTCCCTTACGGAGACATATCAATACATAGGTTTTAAGATTCTTACTAGTCAGATATATTCCTCTGCGGGAAATATGGGGTTTTGAGTCCCTTTCACTGAGGAAGGTGTAGGTCTTGTCTATTCCATAGTTGGTTTTTGGAACGGTACCTGTGCTTATATCAAACTCTGGTTTTATGCATCACCCCACCTCTCCTTCCCCCTTAAGCAGGCATAAGAGTGTTTTCTAAATGTGAGACACTGTTCTCTTTCCTAACTCAGTTCAAGTGTAGCCATGTTTACAGGATCTTCATAAGTGATATCTTATGATAAGTTTCTTTTTCTGTGTGACTTATTTCACTTAGAATCATCGTACCTGAATCCACCCATTTTGCTGCTACTGGTCTTATGACATTGATTTCATGGCTGAGGGATATTCCATCGTACGTAAGTACCACAATTTTTTGAACCATTTTTATATTTCCTGGGATATTTAAGGTGTACCCAAGTTGAGGTCCTTGTAAGCAGTGCAGCCCTAAATTTTGGGGTGGCTGTGTCTTTTTGATTTTCAGTTTTCCCAAGGTATATTCCCTAGACTGGAAGTGCCCTTGGCTCTGTAGCTCTGTTGTTTACTTGTTTTAGGGAACACAATGCACTCCTCCAGAGAGGCAGTTGGCAATTTACATCCCGCCCATCAGCATAACAAGGCACCCTGTTCTCCAGGGCCTGTCTTGCCTTTCTGGTTTTTACACATTTTGTGGATGTCCCTTTTGACCGGTGGGAAGTGATACTTCTTTGTAGTGCAGATTTGCATTGCCCGCTTGCTTGCTTGGCCAAAAAGGGCGTATGCGTTTTCTCCTGAATATATTCAGGAGAAAACACATACGCCATTTTTGGCCAAGTGCATCATTGTCGAAGTTGTGCCCCTCTTCCTGTGCTTTAAAGGTGATTCCAACGTACCTCTTCAAATCTGTTTCCTGCTATTCTGCCACGCTTTCAATTCCGCCTCATTGCCTTCCCTCAACAGATTTTTGGACGATAGTTGTCCTTTATTACTCGGCCAGTTTGTGAATTGCTGTGCCCCTGAGCTCCATTATTCAACTCGTTTTTGGTGAGCTGACCGCAAGTCCAAAATTTTGGTTCAGGATCTATACTGATTCCCGGTGGGTGGCTGAGACTTTGGTTAATTCTTCTTCCTGCCGGGAAATTACAGTGATATGTGCCCGTCCAAATGCCTAACAGCTACTCTCTCATTGGTTCTCCCTCTTCCCTTTCATCCTCTGCCAAATTGGCAACCTGTGCGAACCAGGAGGTTAAAGGGGCTGTCTCTCCAAGTTGGGAGGTTGATAATAAAGCAGATGGAAAGTGAAACCGGAGCACCAGGAGAGGGACTATTCGTTGAGTTTTAGAAACCTTTCGTATTCACAGTGTGTCCGTTCTCTAGGATTCCCGTACATGTTATATCTGTAGTAATATTCCCTTCAACCTGGAGAGTTGGGACCCATGGAATGTGTGCCATGCATTATTGCATTAAAGGGTCTGCATTTGCTCACCCAATCTCACCAATCCTCTCAGTCCCAAGTGTCCAGCCTTATGCCACATCCAGCTGTCATTGTAGATAGGGTCATTTCAGGTTTCATCAGAGACCCTGAAGGAATTGTAAAGAATTTCCCAGTTTTTTTTGTTTTGTTTTTGAAATTCCTTTTTATAGTGGGTTTGAGCTGCTTCTCGCTGCCATGTTTATGCCAGTCTAGACACACTTGATTCCCTTACGGAGACATATCAATACATAGGTTTTAAGATTCTTACTAGTCAGATATATTCCTCTGCGGGAAATATGGGGTTTTGAGTCCCTTTCACTGAGGAAGGTGTAGCTCTTGTCTATTCCATAGTTGGTTTTTGGAACGGTACCTGTGCTTATATCAAACTCTGGTTTTATGCATCACCCCACCTCTCCTTCCCCCTTAAGCAGGCATAAGAGTGTTTTCTAAATGTGAGACACTGTTCTCTTTCCTAACTCAGTTCAAGTGTAGCCATGTTTACAGGATCTTCATAAGTGATAACTTATGATAAGTTTCTTTTTCTCTGTGACTTATTTCACTTAGAATCATCGTACCTGAATCCACCCATTTTGCTGCTACTGGTCTTATGACATTGATTTCATGGCTGAGGGATATTCCATCGTACGTAAGTACCACAATTTTTTGAACCAATTTTATATTTCCTGGGATATTTAAGGTGTACCCAAGTTTAGGTCATTGTAAGCAGTGCAGCCCTAAATTTTGGGGTGGCTCTGTCTTATTGATTTTCAGTTTTTCCCAGGTATATTCCCTAGACTGGAAGTGCCCTTGGCTCTGTAGCTCTGTTGTTTACTTGTTTTAGGGAACACAATGCACTCCTCCAGAGAGGCAGTTGGCAATTTACATCCCGCCCATCAGCATAACAAGGCTCCCTGTTCTCCAGGGCCTGTCTTGCCTTTCTGGTTTTTACACATTTTGTGGATGTCCCTTTTGACCGGTGGGAAGTGATACTTCTTTGTAGTGCAGATTTGCATTGCCCGCTTGCTTGCTTGGCCAAAAAGGGCGTATGCGTTTTCTCCTGAATATATTCAGGAGAAAACGCATACGCCCTTTTTGGCCAAGTGCATCATTGTCGAAGTTGTGCCCCTCTTCCTGTGCTTTAAAGGTGATTCCAACGTACCTCTTGAAATCTGTTTCCTGCTATTCTGCCTCGCTTTCAAGTCCGCCTCGTTGCCTTCCCTCAACAGATTTTTGGACGATAGTTGTCCTTTATTACTTGGCCAGTTTGTGAATTGCTGTGCCCCTGAGCTCCATTTTTCAACTCGTTTTTGGTGAGCTGACCGCAAGTTCAAAATTTTGGTTCAGGATCTATACTGATTCCCGGTGGGTGGCTGAGACTTTGGTTAATTCTTCTTCCTGCTGGGAAATTACAGTGATATGTGCCCGTCCAAATGCCTAACAGCTACTCTCTCATTGGTTCTCCCTCTTCCCTTTCATCCTCTGCCATATTGGCAACCTGTGCGAACCAGGAGGTTAAAGGGGCTGTCTCTCCAAGTTGGGAGGTTGATAATAAAGCAGATGGAATGTCAAACCGGAGCACCAGGAGAGGGACTATTCGTTGAGTTTTAGAAACCTTTCGTATTCACAGTGTGTCCGTTCTCTAGGATTCCCGTACATGTTATATCTGTAATAATATTCCCTTCAACCTGGAGAGTTGGGACCCATGGAATGTGTGCCATGCATTATTGCTTTAAAGGGTCTGCATTTGCTCACCCAATCTCACCAATCCTCTCAGTCCCAAGTGTCCAGCCTTATGTCACATACAGCTGTCATTGTAGATAGGGTCATTTCAGGTTTCATCGAGACCCTGAAGGAATTGTAAAGAATTTCCCAGTTTTTTTATTTTATTTTTGAAATTCCTTTTTATAGTGGGTTTGAGCTGATTCTCGCTGCCATATTTATCCCAGTCTAGACACACTTGATTCCCTTACGGAGACATATCAATACATAGGTTTTAAGATTCTTACTAGTCAGATATATTCCTCTGCGGGAAATATGGGGTTTTGAGTCCCTTTCACTGAGGAAGGTGTAGGTCTTGTCTATTCCATAGTTGGTTTTTGGAACGGTACCTGTGCTTATATCAAACTCTGGTTTTATGCATCACCCCACCTCTCCTTCCCCCTTAAGCAGGCATAAGAGTGTTTTCTAAATGTGAGACACTGTTCTCTTTCCTAACTCAGTTCAAGTGTAGCCATGTTTACAGGATCTTCATAAGTGATATCTTATGATAAGGTTCTTTTTCTGTGTGACTTATTTCACTTAGAATCATCGTACCTGAATCCACCCATTTTGCTGCTACTGGTCTTATGACATTGATTTCATGGCTGAGGGATATTCCATCGTACATAAGTACCACAATTTTTTGAACCATTTTTATATTTCCTGGGATATTTAAGGTGTACCCAAGTTGAGGTCCTTGTAAGCAGTGCAGCCCTAAATTTTGGGGTGGCTGTGTCTTTTTGATTTTCAGTTTTCCCAAGGTATATTCCCTAGACTGGAAGTGCCCTTGGCTCTGTAGCTCTGTTGTTTACTTGTTTTAGGGAACACAATGCACTCCTCCAGAGAGGCAGTTGGCAATTTACATCCTGCCCATCAGCATATCAAGGCTCCCTGTTCTCCAGGGCCTGTCTTGCCTTTCTGGTTTTTACACATTTTGTGGATGTCCCTTTTGACCGGTGGGAAGTGATACTTCTTTGTAGTGCAGATTTGCATTGCCCGCTTGCTTGCTTGGCCAAAAAGGGCGTATGCATTTTCTGCTGAATATATTCAGGAGAAAACGCATACGCCCTTTTTGGCCAAGTGTATCATTGTCGAAGTTGTGCCCCTCTTCCTGTGCTTTAAAGGCGATTCCAACGTACCTCTTGAAATCTGTTTCCTGCTATTCTGCCTCGCTTTCAAGTCCGCCTCATTGCCTTCCCTCAACAGATTTTTGGACGATAGTTGTCCTTTATTACTCGGCCAGTTTGTGAATTGCTGTGCCCCTGAGCTCCATTTTTCAACTCGTTTTTGGTGAGCTGACCGCAAGTCCAAAATTTTGGTTCAGGATCTATACTGATTCCCGGTGGGTGGCTGAGACTTTGGTTAATTCTTCTTCTTGCCGGGAAATTACAGTGATATGTGCCCGTCCTAATGCCTAACAGCTACTCTCTCATTGGTTCTCCCTCTTCCCTTTCATCCTCTGCCAAATTGGCAACCTGTGCGAACCAGGAGGTTAAAGGGGCTGTCTCTCCAAGTTGGGAGGTTGATAATAAAGCAGATGGAAAGTCAAACCGGAGCACCAGGAGAGGGACTATTCGTTGAGTTTTAGAAATCTTTCGTATTCACAGTGTGTCCGTTCTCTAGGATTCCCGTACATGTTATATCTGTAGTAATATCCCCTTCAACCTGGAGAGTTGGGACCCATGGAATGTGTGCCATGCATTATTGCTTTAAAGGGTCTGCATTTGCTCACCCAGTCTCACCAATCCTCTCAGTCCCAAGTGTCCAGCCTTATGCCACATCCAGCTGTCATTGTAGATAGGGTCATTTCAGGTTTCATCAGAGACCCTGAAGGAATTGTAAAGAATTTCCCAGTTTTTTTGTTTTATTTTTGAAATTCCTTTTTATAGTGGGTTTGAGCTGATTCTCGCTGCCATATTTATGCCATTCTAGACACACTTGATTCCCTTACGGAGACATATCAATACATAGGTTTTAAGATTCTTACTAGTCAGATATATTCCTCTGCGGGAAATATGGGGTTTTGAGTCCCTTTCACTGAGGAAGGTGTAGGTCTTGTCTATTCCATAGTTGGTTTTTGGAACGGTACCTGTGCTTATATCAAACTCTGGTTTTATGCATCACCCCACCTCTCCTTCCCCCTTAAGCAGGCATAAGAGTGTTTTCTAAATGTGAGACACTGTTCTCTTTCCTAACTCAGTTCAAGTGTAGCCATGTTTACAGGATCTTCATAAGTGATAACTTATGATAAGTTTCTTTTTCTCTGTGACTTATTTCACTTAGAATCATCGTACCTGAATCCACCCATTTTGCTGCTACTGGTCTTATGACATTGATTTCATGGCTGAGGGATATTCCATCGTACGTAAGTACCACAATTTTTTGAACCATTTTTATATTTCCTGGGATATTTAAGGTGTACCCAAGTTGAGGTCCTTGTAAGCAGTGCTGCCCAAAATTTTGGGGTGGCTCTGTCTTATTGATTTTCAGTTTTTCCCAGGTATATTCCCTAGACTGGAAGTGCCCTTGGCTCTGTAGCTCTGTTGTTTACTTGTTTTAGGGAACACAATGCACTCCTCCAGAGAGGCAGTTGGCAATTTACATCCCGTCCATCAGCATAACAAGGCTCCCTGTTCTCCAGGACCAGTCTTGCCTTTCTGGTTTTTACACATTTTGTGGATGTCCCTTTTGACCGGTGGGAAGTGATACTTCTTTGTAGTGCAGATTTGCATTGCCCGCTTGCTTGCTTGGCCAAAAAGGGCGTATGCGTTTTCTCCTGAATATATTCAGGAGAAAACGCATACGCCCTTTTTGGCCAAGTCCATCATTGTCGAAGTTGTGCCCCTCTTCCTGTGCTTTAAAGGCGATTCCAACGTACCTCTTGAAATCTGTTTCCTGCTATTCTGCCTCGCTTTCAAGTCCGCCTCGTTGCCTTCCCTCAACAGATTTTTGGACGATAGTTGTCCTTTATTACTTGGCCAGTTTGTGAATTGCTGTGCCCCTGAGCTCCATTTTTCAACTCGTTTTTGGTGAGCTGACCGCAAGTGCAAAATTTTGGTTCAGGATCTATACTGATTCCCGGTGGGTGGCTGAGACTTTGGTTAATTCTTCTTCCTGCTGGGAAATTACAGTGATATGTACCCGTCCAAATGCCTAACAGCTACTCTCTCATTGGTTCTCCCTCTTCCCTTTCATCCTCTGACATATTGGCAACCTGTGCGAACCAGGAGGTTAAAGGGGCTGTCTCTCCAAGTTGGGAGGTTGATAATAAAGCAGATGGAAAGTCAAACCGGAGCACCAGGAGAGGGACTATTCGTTGAGTTTTAGAAACCTTTCGTATTCACAGTGTGTCCGTTCTCTAGGATTCCCGTACATGTTATATCTGTAGTAATATTCCCTTCAACCTGGAGAGTTGGGACCCATGGAATGTGTGCCATGCATTATTGCTTTAAAGGGTCTGCATTTGCTCACCCAATCTCACCAATCCTCTCAGTCCCAAGTGTCCAGCCTTATGCCACATACAGCTGTCATTGTAGATAGGGTCATTTCAGGTTTCATCAGAGACCCTGAAGGAATTGTAAAGAATTTCCCAGTTTTTTTGTTTTATTTTTGAAATTCCTTTTTATAGTGGGTTTGAGCTGATTCTCGCTGCCATATTTATCCCAGTCTAGACACACTTGATTCCCTTACGGAGACATATCAATACGTAGCTTTTAAGATTCTTACTAGTCAGATATATTCCTCTGCGGGAAATATGGGGTTTTGAGTCCCTTTCACTGAGGAAGGTGTAGGTCTTGTCTATTCCATAGTTGGTTTTTGGAACGGTACCTGTGCTTATATCAAACTCTGGTTTTATGCATCACCCCACCTCTCCTTCCCCCTTAAGCAGGCATAAGAGTGTTTTCTAAATGTGAGACACTGTTCTCTTTCCTAACTCAGTTCATGTGTAGCTATGTATACAGGATCTTCATAAGTGATATCTTATGATAAGTTTCTTTTTCTGTGTGACTTATTTCACTTAGAATCATCGTACCTGAATCCACCCATTTTGCTGCTACTGGTCTTATGACATTGATTTCATGGCTGAGGGATATTCCATCGTACATAAGTACCACAATTTTTTGAACCATTTTTATATTTCCTGGGATATTTAAGGTGTACCCAAGTTGAGGTCCTTGTAAGCAGTGCAGCCCTAAATTTTGGGGTGGCTGTGTCTTTTTGATTTTCAGTTTTCCCAAGGTATATTCCCTAGACTGGAAGTGCCCTTGGCTCTGTAGCTCTGTTGCTTACTTGTTTTAGGGAACACAATGCACTCCTCCAGAGAGGCAGTTGGCAATTTACATCCCGCCCATCAGCATAACAAGGCTCCCTGTTCTCCAGGGCCTGTCTTGCCTTTCTGGTTTTTACACATTTTGTGGATGTCCCTTTTGACCGGTGGGAAGTGATACTTCTTTGTAGTGCAGATTTGCATTGCCCGCTTGCTTGCTTTGCCAAAAAGGGCGTATGCGTTTTCTCCTGAATATATTCAGGAGAAAACGCATACGCCCTTTTTGGCCAAGTGCATCATTGTCGAAGTTGTGCCCCTCTTCCTGTGCTTTAAAGGCGATTCCAACGTACCTCTTGAAATCTGTTTCCTGCTATACTGCCTCGCTTTCAAGTCCGCCTCGTTGCCTTCCCTCAACAGATTTTTGGACGATAGTTGTCCTTTATTACTCGGCCAGTTTGTGAATTGCTGTGCCCCTGAGCTCCATTTTTCAACTCGTTTTTGGTGAGCTGACCGCAAGTCCAAAATTTTGGTTCAGGATCTATACTGATTCCCGGTGGGTGGCTGAGACTTTGGTTAATTCTTCTTCCTGCCGGGAAATTACAGTGATATGTGCCCGTCCAAATGCCTAACAGCTACTCTCTCATTGGTTCTCCCTCTTCCCTTTCATCCTCTGCCAAATTGGCAACCTGTGCGAACCAGGAGGTTAAAGGGGCTGTCTCTCCAAGTTGGGAGGTTGATAATAAAGCAGATGGAAAGTCAAACCGGAGCACCAGGAGAGGGTCTATTCGTTGAGTTTTAGAAACCTTTCATATTCACAGTGTGTCCGTTCTCTAGGTTTCCCATACATGTTATAACTGTAGTAATATTCCCTTCAACCTGGAGAGTTGGGACCCATGGAATGTGTGCCATGCATTATTGCTTTAAATGGTCTGCATTTGTTCACCCAATCTCACCAATCCTCTCAGTCCAAAGTGTCCAGCCTTATGCCACATCCAGCTGTCGTTGTAGATAGGGTAATTCCAGGTTTCATCGGAGACCCTTAAGGAATTGTAAAGAATTTCCCAGTTTTTCTGTTTTGTTTTTGAAATTCCTTTTTATAGTGGATTTGAGCTGATTCTCGCTGCCATGTTTATGCCAGTCTAGACACACTTGATTCCCTTACGGAGACATATCAATACATAGGTTTTAAGATTCTTACTAGTCAGATATATTCCTCTGCGGGAAATATGGGGTTTTGAGTCCCTTTCACTGAGGAAGGTGTAGGTCTTGTCTATTCCATAGTTGGTTTTTGGAATGGTACCTGTGCTTATATCAAACTCTGGTTTTATGCATCATCCCACCTCTCCTTCCCCCTTAAGCAGGCATAAGAGTTTTTTCTAAATGTGAGACACTGTTCTCTTTCCTAACTCAGTTCAAGTGTAGCCATGTTTACAGGATCTTCATAAGTGATATCTTATGATAAGTTTCTTTTTCTGTGTTTCTTATTTCAGTTAGAATCATCGTACCTGAATCCACCCATTTTACTGCTACTGGTCTTATGACATTGATTTCATGGCTGAGGGATATTCCATCGTACGTAAGTACCACAATTTTTTGAACCATTTTTATATTTCCTGGGATATTTAAGGTGTACCCAAGTTGAGGTCCTTAGAAGCAGTGCAGCCCTAAATTTTGGAGTGGCTCTGTCTTATTGATTTTCAGTTTTCCCAAGGTATATTCACTAGACTGGAAGTGCCCTTGGCTCTTTAGCTCTGTTCTTTACTTGTTTTAGGGAACACACTGTACTCCTCCAGAGCTGCAGTTGGCAATTTACATCCCGCCCATCAGCATAACAAGGCTCCCTGTTCTCCAGGGCCTGTCTTGCCTTTCTGGTTTTTACACATTTTGTGGATGTCCCTTTTGACCGGTGGTAAGTGATACTTCTTTGTAGTGCAGATTTGCATTGCCCGATTGCTTGCTTGGCCAAAAAGGGCGTATGCGTTTTCTCCTGAATATATTCACGAGAAAACGCCTACGCCCTTTTTGGCCACGTGCATCATTGTCGAAGTTGTGCCCCTCATCCGGTGCTTTAAAGGCGATTCCAACGTACCTCTTGAAATCTGTTTCCTGCTATTCTGCCTCGCTTTCAAGTCCGCCTCGTTGCCTTCCATCAACAGATTTTTGGACGATAGTTGTCCTTTATTACTCGGCCAGTTTGTGAATTGCTGTGCCCCTGAGCTCCATTTTTCAACTCGTTTTTGGTGAGCTGACCGCAGGTCCAAAATTTTGGTTCAGGACCTATGCTGGTTCCCGGTGGGGGGCTGAGACTTTGGTTAATTCTTCTTCCTGCTGGGAAATTACAGTGATATGTGCCCGTCCAAATGCCTAACAGCTACTCTCTCATTGGTTCTCCCTCTTCCCTTTCATCCTCTGCCAAATTGGCAACCTGTGCGAACCAGGAGGTTAAAGGGGCTGTCTCTCCAAGTTGGGAGGTTTATAGTAAAGCAGGTGGAAAGTCAAACCGGAGCACCAGGAGAGGGACTATTCGTTGAGTTTTAGAAACCTTTCGTATTCACAGTGTGTCCGTTCTCTAGGTTTCCCGTACATGTTATAACTGTAGTAATATTCCCTTCAACCTGGAGAGTTGGGACCCATGGAATGGGTGCCATGCATTAATGCTTTAAAGGTTCTGCATTTGTTCACCCAATCTCACCAATCCTCTCAGTCCAAGTGTCCCGCCTTATGCCACATCCAGCTGTCGTTGTAGATAGGGTCAGTCCAGGTTTCATCAGAGACCCTGAAGGAATTGTAAAGAATTTCCCAGTTGTTTTGATTTATTTTTGAAATTCCTTTTTATAGTGGGTTTGAGCTGATTCTCGCTGCCATGTTTATGCCAGTCTAGACACACTTGATTCCCTTACGGAGATATATCAATACATACGTTTTAAGATTCTTACTAGTCAGATATATTCCTCTGCGGGAAATATGGGGTTTTGAGTCCCTTTCACTGAGGAAGGTGTAGCTCTTGTCTATTCCATAGTTGGTTTTTGGAACGGTACCTGTGCTTATATCAAACTCTGGTTTTATGCATCACCCCACCTCTCCTTCCCCCTTAAGCAGGCATAAGAGTGTTTTCTGAATGTGAGACACTGTTCTCTTTCCTAACTCAGTTCAAGTGTAGCCATGTTTACAGGATCTTCATAAGTGATATCTTATGATAAGTTTCTTTTTCTCTGTGACTTATTTCACTTAGAATCATCGTACCTGAATCCACCCATTTTGCTGCTACTGGTCTTATGTCATTGATTTCATGGCTGAGGGATATTCCATCGTACGTAAGTACCACAATTTTTTGAACCATTTTTATATTTCCTGGGATATTTAAGGTGTACCCAAGTTGAGGTCCTTGTAAGCAGTGCAGCCCTAAATTTTGGGGTGGCTCTGTCTTATTGATTTTCAGTTTTCCCAAGGTATATTCCCTAGACTGGAAGTGCCCTTGGCTCTGTAGCTCTGTTGTTTACTTGTTTTAGGGAACACAATGCACTCCTCCAGAGAGGCAGTTGGCAATTTACATCCCGCCCATCAGCATAACAAGGCTCCCTGTTCTCCAGGGCCTGTCTTGCCTTTCTGGTTTTTACACATTTTGTGGATGTCCCTTTTGACCGGTGGGAAGTGATACTTCTTTGTAGTGCAGATTTGCATTGCCCGCTTGCTTGCTTGGCCAAAAAGGGCGTATGCGTTTTCTCCTGAATATATTCAGGAGAAAACGCATATGCCCTTTTTGGCCAAGTGCATCATTGTCGAAGTTGTGCCCCTCTTCCTGTGCTTTAAAGGCGAATCCAACGTACCTCTTGAAATCTGTTTCCTGCTATTCAGCCTCGCTTTCAAGTCCGCCTCGTTGCCTTCCCTCAACAGATTTTTGGACGATAGTTGTCCTTTATTACTCGGCCAGTTTGTGAATTGCTGTGCCCCTGAGCTCCATTTTTCAAATCGTTTTTGGTGAGCTGACCGCAAGTCCAAAATTTTGGTTCAGGAGCTATACTGGTTCCCGGTGGGTGGCTGAGACTTTGGTTAATTCTTCTTCCTGCCGGGAAATTACAGTGATATGTGCCCGTCCAAATGCCTAACAGCTACTCTCTCATTGGTTCTCCCTCTTCCTTTTAAGCCTCTGCCAAATTGGCAACCTGTGTGAACCAGGAGGTTAAAGGGTCTGTCTCTCCAAGTTGGGAGGTTGATAGTAAAGCAGATGGAAAGTCAAACCGGAGCACCAGGAGAGGGACTATTCGTTGAGTTTTAGAAACCTTTCGTATTCACAGTGTGTCCGTTCTCTAGGTTTCCCGTACATGTTATAGCTGTAGTAATATTCCCTTCAACCTGGAGAGTTGGGACCCATGGAATGTGTGCCATGCATTATTGCTTTAAAGGGTCTGCATTTGCTCACCCAATCTCACCAATCCTCTCAGTCCCAAGTGTCCAGCCTTATGCCACATCCAGCTGTCGTTGTAGATAGGGTCATTCCAGGTTTCATCAGAGACCCTGAAGGAAATGTAAAGAATTTCCCAGTTGTTTTGTTTTGGTTTTGAAATTCCTTTTTATAGTGGGTTTGAGCTGATTCTCGCTGCCATGTTTATGCCAGTCTAGACACACATGATTCCCTTACGGAGACATATCAATACATAGGTTTTAAGATTCTTACTAGTCAGATATATTCCTCTGCGAGAAATATGGTGTTTTGAGTCCCTTTCACTGAGGAAGGTGTAGGTCTTGTCTATTCTATAGTTGGTTTTTGGAACGGTACCTGTGCTTATATCAAACTCTGTTTTTATGCATCACCTCACCTCTCCTTCCCCCTTAAGCAGGCATAAGAGTGTTTTCTATATGTGAGACACTGTTCTCTTTCCTAACTCAGTTCAAGTGTAGCCATGTTTACAGGATCTTCATAAGTGATATCTTATGATAAGTTTCTTTATCTGTGTGACTTATTTCACTTAGAATCATCGTACCTGAATCCACCCATTTTACTGCTACTGGTCTTATGTCATTGATTTCATGGCTGAGGTATATTCCATCGTACGTAAGTACCACAATTTTTTGAACCATTTTTATATTTCCTGGGATATTTAAGGTGTACCCAAGTTGAGGTCCTTGTAAGCAGTGCAGCCCTAAATTTTGGGGTGGCTCTGTCTTATTGATTTTCAGTTTTAACAAGGTATATTCCCTAGACTGGAAGTGCCCTTGGCTCTGTAGCTCTGTTGTTTACTTGTTTTAGGGAACACAATGCACTCCTCCAGAGAGGGAGTTGGCAATTTACATCCCGCCCATCAGCATAACAAGGCTCCCTGTTCTCCAGGGCCTGTCTTGCCTTTCTGGTTTTTACACATTTTGTGGATGTCCCTTTTGACCGGTGGGAAGTGATACTTCTTTGTAGTGCAGATTTGCATTGCCCGCTTGCTTGCTTGGCCAAAAAGGGCGTATGCGTTTTCTGCTGAATATATTCAGGAGAAAACGCATACGCCCTTTTTGGCCAAGTGTATCATTGTCGAAGTTGTGCCCCTCTTCCTGTGCTTTAAAGGCGATTCCAACGTACCTCTTGAAATCTGTTTCCTGCTATTCTGCCTCGCTTTCAAGTCCGCCTCATTGCCTTCCCTCAACAGATTTTTGGACGATAGTTGTCCTTTATTACTCGGCCAGTTTGTGAATTGCTGTGCCCCTGAGCTCCATTTTTCAACTCGTTTTTGGTGAGCTGACCGCAAGTCCAAAATTTTGGTTCAGGATCTATACTGATTCCCGGTGGGTGGCTGAGACTTTGGTTAATTCTTCTTCTTGCCGGGAAATTACAGTGATATGTGCCCGTCCTAATGCCTAACAGCTACTCTCTCATTGGTTCTCCCCTCTTCCCTTTCATCCTCTGCCAAATTGGCAACCTGTGCGAACCAGGAGGTTAAAGGGGCTGTCTCTCCAAGTTGGGAGGTTGATAATAAAGCAGATGGAAAGTCAAACCGGAGCACCAGGAGAGGGACTATTCGTTGAGTTTTAGAAATCTTTCGTATTCACAGTGTGTCCGTTCTCTAGGATTCCCGTACATGTTATATCTGTAGTAATATCCCCTTCAACCTGGAGAGTTGGGACCCATGGAATGTGTGCCATGCATTATTGCTTTAAAGGGTCTGCATTTGCTCACCCAGTCTCACCAATCCTCTCAGTCCCAAGTGTCCAGCCTTATGCCACATCCAGCTGTCATTGTAGATAGGGTCATTTCAGGTTTCATCAGAGACCCTGAAGGAATTGTAAAGAATTTCCCAGTTTTTTTTGTTTTATTTTTGAAATTCCTTTTTATAGTGGGTTTGAGCTGATTCTCGCTGCCATATTTATGCCATTCTAGACACACTTGATTCCCTTACGGAGACATATCAATACATAGGTTTTAAGATTCTTACTAGTCAGATATATTCCTCTGCGGGAAATATGGGGTTTTGAGTCCCTTTCACTGAGGAAGGTGTAGGTCTTGTCTATTCCATAGTTGGTTTTTGGAACGGTACCTGTGCTTATATCAAACTCTGGTTTTATGCATCACCCCACCTCTCCTTCCCCCTTAAGCAGGCATAAGAGTGTTTCTAAATGTGAGACACTGTTCTTTTCCTAACTCAGTTCAAGTGTAGCCATGTTTACAGGATCTTCATAAGTGATAACTTATGATAAGTTTCTTTTTCTCTGTGACTTATTTCACTTAGAATCATCGTACCTGAATCCACCCATTTTGCTGCTACTGGTCTTATGACATTGATTTCATGGCTGAGGGATATTCCATCGTACGTAAGTACCACAATTTTTTGAACCATTTTTATATTTCCTGGGATATTTAAGGTGTACCCAAGTTGAGGTCCTTGTAAGCAGTGCTGCCCAAAATTTTGGGGTGGCTCTGTCTTATTGATTTTCAGTTTTTCCCAGGTATATTCCCTAGACTGGAAGTGCCCTTGGCTCTGTAGCTCTGTTGTTTACTTGTTTTAGGGAACACAATGCACTCCTCCAGAGAGGCAGTTGGCAATTTACATCCCGTCCATCAGCATAACAAGGCTCCCTGTTCTCCAGGACCAGTCTTGCCTTTCTGGTTTTTACACATTTTGTGGATGTCCCTTTTGACCGGTGGGAAGTGATACTTCTTTGTAGTGCAGATTTGCATTGCCCGCTTGCTTGCTTGGCCAAAAAGGGCGTATGCGTTTTCTCCTGAATATATTCAGGAGAAAACGCATACGCCCTTTTTGGCCAAGTCCATCATTGTCGAAGTTGTGCCCCTCTTCCTGTGCTTTAAAGGCGATTCCAACGTACCTCTTGAAATCTGTTTCCTGCTATTCTGCCTCGCTTTCAAGTCCGCCTCGTTGCCTTCCCTCAACAGATTTTTGGACGATAGTTGTCCTTTATTACTTGGCCAGTTTGTGAATTGCTGTGCCCCTGAGCTCCATTTTTCAACTCGTTTTTGGTGAGCTGACCGCAAGTGCAAAATTTTGGTTCAGGATCTATACTGATTCCCGGTGGGTGGCTGAGACTTTGGTTAATTCTTCTTCCTGCTGGGAAATTACAGTGATATGTACCCGTCCAAATGCCTAACAGCTACTCTCTCATTGGTTCTCCCTCTTCCCTTTCATCCTCTGACATATTGGCAACCTGTGCGAACCAGGAGGTTAAAGGGGCTGTCTCTCCAAGTTGGGAGGTTGATAATAAAGCAGATGGAAAGTCAAACCGGAGCACCAGGAGAGGGACTATTCGTTGAGTTTTAGAAACCTTTCGTATTCACAGTGTGTCCGTTCTCTAGGATTCCCGTACATGTTATATCTGTAGTAATATTCCCTTCAACCTGGAGAGTTGGGACCCATGGAATGTGTGCCATGCATTATTGCTTTAAAGGGTCTGCATTTGCTCACCCAATCTCACCAATCCTCTCAGTCCCAAGTGTCCAGCCTTATGCCACATACAGCTGTCATTGTAGATAGGGTCATTTCAGGTTTCATCAGAGACCCTGAAGGAATTGTAAAGAATTTCCCAGTTTTTTTGTTTTATTTTTGAAATTCCTTTTTATAGTGGGTTTGAGCTGATTCTCGCTGCCATATTTATCCCAGTCTAGACACACTTGATTCCCTTACGGAGACATATCAATACGTAGCTTTTAAGATTCTTACTAGTCAGATATATTCCTCTGCGGGAAATATGGGGTTTTGAGTCCCTTTCACTGAGGAAGGTGTAGGTCTTGTCTATTCCATAGTTGGTTTTTGGAACGGTACCTGTGCTTATATCAAACTCTGGTTTTATGCATCACCCCACCTCTCCTTCCCCCTTAAGCAGGCATAAGAGTGTTTTCTAAATGTGAGACACTGTTCTCTTTCCTAACTCAGTTCATGTGTAGCTATGTATACAGGATCTTCATAAGTGATATCTTATGATAAGTTTCTTTTTCTGTGTGACTTATTTCACTTAGAATCATCGTACCTGAATCCACCCATTTTGCTGCTACTGGTCTTATGACATTGATTTCATGGCTGAGGGATATTCCATCGTACATAAGTACCACAATTTTTTGAACCATTTTTATATTTCCTGGGATATTTAAGGTGTACCCAAGTTGAGGTCCTTGTAAGCAGTGCAGCCCTAAATTTTGGGGTGGCTGTGTCTTTTTGATTTTCAGTTTTCCCAAGGTATATTCCCTAGACTGGAAGTGCCCTTGGCTCTGTAGCTCTGTTGCTTACTTGTTTTAGGGAACACAATGCACTCCTCCAGAGAGGCAGTTGGCAATTTACATCCCGCCCATCAGCATAACAAGGCTCCCTGTTCTCCAGGGCCTGTCTTGCCTTTCTGGTTTTTACACATTTTGTGGATGTCCCTTTTGACCGGTGGGAAGTGATACTTCTTTGTAGTGCAGATTTGCATTGCCCGCTTGCTTGCTTTGCCAAAAAGGGCGTATGCGTTTTCTCCTGAATATATTCAGGAGAAAACGCATACGCCCTTTTTGGCCAAGTGCATCATTGTCGAAGTTGTGCCCCTCTTCCTGTGCTTTAAAGGCGATTCCAACGTACCTCTTGAAATCTGTTTCCTGCTATACTGCCTCGCTTTCAAGTCCGCCTCGTTGCCTTCCCTCAACAGATTTTTGGACGATAGTTGTCGTTTATTACTCGGCCAGTTTGTGAATTGCTGTGCCCCTGAGCTCCATTTTTCAACTCGTTTTTGGTGAGCTGACCGCAAGTCCAAAATTTTGGTTCAGGATCTATACTGATTCCCGGTGGGTGGCTGAGACTTTGGTTAATTCTTCTTCCTGCCGGGAAATTACAGTGATATGTGCCCGTCCAAATGCCTAACAGCTACTCTCTCATTGGTTCTCCCTCTTCCCTTTCATCCTCTGCCAAATTGGCAACCTGTGCGAACCAGGAGGTTAAAGGGGCTGTCTCTCCAAGTTGGGAGGTTGATAATAAAGCAGATGGAAAGTCAAACCGGAGCACCAGGAGAGGGTCTATTCGTTGAGTTTTAGAAACCTTTCATATTCACAGTGTGTCCGTTCTCTAGGTTTCCCGTACATGTTATAACTGTAGTAATATTCCCTTCAACCTGGAGAGTTGGGACCCATGGAATGTGTGCCATGCATTATTGCTTTAAATGGTCTGCATTTGTTCACCCAATCTCACCAATCCTCTCAGTCCAAAGTGTCCAGCCTTATGCCACATCCAGCTGTCGTTGTAGATAGGGTAATTCCAGGTTTCATCGGAGACCCTTAAGGAATTGTAAAGAATTTCCCAGTTTTTCTGTTTTGTTTTTGAAATTCCTTTTTATAGTGGATTTGAGCTGATTCTCGCTGCCATGTTTATGCCAGTCTAGACACACTTGATTCCCTTACGGAGACATATCAATACATAGGTTTTAAGATTCTTACTAGTCAGATATATTCCTCTGCGGGAAATATGGGGTTTTGAGTCCCTTTCACTGAGGAAGGTGTAGGTCTTGTCTATTCCATAGTTGGTTTTTGGAATGGTACCTGTGCTTATATCAAACTCTGGTTTTATGCATCATCCCACCTCTCCTTCCCCCTTAAGCAGGCATAAGAGTTTTTTCTAAATGTGAGACACTGTTCTCTTTCCTAACTCAGTTCAAGTGTAGCCATGTTTACAGGATCTTCATAAGTGATATCTTATGATAAGTTTCTTTTTCTGTGTTTCTTATTTCAGTTAGAATCATCGTACCTGAATCCACCCATTTTACTGCTACTGGTCTTATGACATTGATTTCATGGCTGAGGGATATTCCATCGTACGTAAGTACCACAATTTTTTGAACCATTTTTATATTTCCTGGGATATTTAAGGTGTACCCAAGTTGAGGTCCTTAGAAGCAGTGCAGCCCTAAATTTTGGAGTGGCTCTGTCTTATTGATTTTCAGTTTTCCCAAGGTATATTCACTAGACTGGAAGTGCCCTTGGCTCTTTAGCTCTGTTCTTTACTTGTTTTAGGGAACACACTGTACTCCTCCAGAGCTGCAGTTGGCAATTTACATCCCGCCCATCAGCATAACAAGGCTCCCTGTTCTCCAGGGCCTGTCTTGCCTTTCTGGTTTTTACACATTTTGTGGATGTCCCTTTTGACCGGTGGTAAGTGATACTTCTTTGTAGTGCAGATTTGCATTGCCCGATTGCTTGCTTGGCCAAAAAGGGCGTATGCGTTTTCTCCTGAATATATTCACGAGAAAACGCCTACGCCCTTTTTGGCCACGTGCATCATTGTCGAAGTTGTGCCCCTCATCCGGTGCTTTAAAGGCGATTCCAACGTACCTCTTGAAATCTGTTTCCTGCTATTCTGCCTCGCTTTCAAGTCCGCCTCGTTGCCTTCCATCAACAGATTTTTGGACGATAGTTGTCCTTTATTACTCGGCCAGTTTGTGAATTGCTGTGCCCCTGAGCTCCATTTTTCAACTCGTTTTTGGTGAGCTGACCGCAGGTCCAAAATTTTGGTTCAGGACCTATGCTGGTTCCCGGTGGGGGGCTGAGACTTTGGTTAATTCTTCTTCCTGCTGGGAAATTACAGTGATATGTGCCCGTCCAAATGCCTAACAGCTACTCTCTCATTGGTTCTCCCTCTTCCCTTTCATCCTCTGCCAAATTGGCAACCTGTGCGAACCAGGAGGTTAAAGGGGCTGTCTCTCCAAGTTGGGAGGTTTATAGTAAAGCAGGTGGAAAGTCAAACCGGAGCACCAGGAGAGGGACTATTCGTTGAGTTTTAGAAACCTTTCGTATTCACAGTGTGTCCGTTCTCTAGGTTTCCCGTACATGTTATAACTGTAGTAATATTCCCTTCAACCTGGAGAGTTGGGACCCATGGAATGGGTGCCATGCATTAATGCTTTAAAGGTTCTGCATTTGTTCACCCAATCTCACCAATCCTCTCAGTCCAAGTGTCCCGCCTTATGCCACATCCAGCTGTCGTTGTAGATAGGGTCAGTCCAGGTTTCATCAGAGACCCTGAAGGAATTGTAAAGAATTTCCCAGTTGTTTTGATTTATTTTTGAAATTCCTTTTTATAGTGGGTTTGAGCTGATTCTCGCTGCCATGTTTATGCCAGTCTAGACACACTTGATTCCCTTACGGAGATATATCAATACATACGTTTTAAGATTCTTACTAGTCAGATATATTCCTCTGCGGGAAATATGGGGTTTTGAGTCCCTTTCACTGAGGAAGGTGTAGCTCTTGTCTATTCCATAGTTGGTTTTTGGAACGGTACCTGTGCTTATATCAAACTCTGGTTTTATGCATCACCCCACCTCTCCTTCCCCCTTAAGCAGGCATAAGAGTGTTTTCTGAATGTGAGACACTGTTCTCTTTCCTAACTCAGTTCAAGTGTAGCCATGTTTACAGGATCTTCATAAGTGATATCTTATGATAAGTTTCTTTTTCTCTGTGACTTATTTCACTTAGAATCATCGTACCTGAATCCACCCATTTTGCTGCTACTGGTCTTATGTCATTGATTTCATGGCTGAGGGATATTCCATCGTACGTAAGTACCACAATTTTTTGAACCATTTTTATATTTCCTGGGATATTTAAGGTGTACCCAAGTTGAGGTCCTTGTAAGCAGTGCAGCCCTAAATTTTGGGGTGGCTCTGTCTTATTGATTTTCAGTTTTCCCAAGGTATATTCCCTAGACTGGAAGTGCCCTTGGCTCTGTAGCTCTGTTGTTTACTTGTTTTAGGGAACACAATGCACTCCTCCAGAGAGGCAGTTGGCAATTTACATCCCGCCCATCAGCATAACAAGGCTCCCTGTTCTCCAGGGCCTGTCTTGCCTTTCTGGTTTTTACACATTTTGTGGATGTCCCTTTTGACCAGTGGGAAGTGATACTTCTTTGTAGTGCAGATTTGCATTGCCCGCTTGCTTGCTTGGCCAAAAAGGGCGTATGCGTTTTCTCCTGAATATATTCAGGAGAAAACGCATATGCCCTTTTTGGCCAAGTGCATCATTGTCGAAGTTGTGCCCCTCTTCCTGTGCTTTAAAGGCGAATCCAACGTACCTCTTGAAATCTGTTTCCTGCTATTCAGCCTCGCTTTCAAGTCCGCCTCGTTGCCTTCCCTCAACAGATTTTTGGACGATAGTTGTCCTTTATTACTCGGCCAGTTTGTGAATTGCTGTGCCCCTGAGCTCCATTTTTCAAATCGTTTTTGGTGAGCTGACCGCAAGTCCAAAATTTTGGTTCAGGAGCTATACTGGTTCCCGGTGGGTGGCTGAGACTTTGGTTAATTCTTCTTCCTGCCGGGAAATTACAGTGATATGTGCCCGTCCAAATGCCTAACAGCTACTCTCTCATTGGTTCTCCCTCTTCCTTTTAAGCCTCTGCCAAATTGGCAACCTGTGTGAACCAGGAGGTTAAAGGGTCTGTCTCTCCAAGTTGGGAGGTTGATAGTAAAGCAGATGGAAAGTCAAACCGGAGCACCAGGAGAGGGACTATTCGTTGAGTTTTAGAAACCTTTCGTATTCACAGTGTGTCCGTTCTCTAGGTTTCCCGTACATGTTATAGCTGTAGTAATATTCCCTTCAACCTGGAGAGTTGGGACCCATGGAATGTGTGCCATGCATTATTGCTTTAAAGGGTCTGCATTTGCTCACCCAATCTCACCAATCCTCTCAGTCCCAAGTGTCCAGCCTTATGCCACATCCAGCTGTCGTTGTAGATAGGGTCATTCCAGGTTTCATCAGAGACCCTGAAGGAAATGTAAAGAATTTCCCAGTTGTTTTGTTTTGGTTTTGAAATTCCTTTTTATAGTGGGTTTGAGCTGATTCTCGCTGCCATGTTTATGCCAGTCTAGACACACATGATTCCCTTACGGAGACATATCAATACATAGGTTTTAAGATTCTTACTAGTCAGATATATTCCTCTGCGAGAAATATGGTGTTTTGAGTCCCTTTCACTGAGGAAGGTGTAGGTCTTGTCTATTCTATAGTTGGTTTTTGGAACGGTACCTGTGCTTATATCAAACTCTGTTTTTATGCATCACCTCACCTCTCCTTCCCCCTTAAGCAGGCATAAGAGTGTTTTCTATATGTGAGACACTGTTCTCTTTCCTAACTCAGTTCAAGTGTAGCCATGTTTACAGGATCTTCATAAGTGATATCTTATGATAAGTTTCTTTATCTGTGTGACTTATTTCACTTAGAATCATCGTACCTGAATCCACCCATTTTACTGCTACTGGTCTTATGTCATTGATTTCATGGCTGAGGTATATTCCATCGTACGTAAGTACCACAATTTTTTGAACCATTTTTATATTTCCTGGGATATTTAAGGTGTACCCAAGTTGAGGTCCTTGTAAGCAGTGCAGCCCTAAATTTTGGGGTGGCTCTGTCTTATTGATTTTCAGTTTTAACAAGGTATATTCCCTAGACTGGAAGTGCCCTTGGCTCTGTAGCTCTGTTGTTTACTTGTTTTAGGGAACACAATGCACTCCTCCAGAGAGGGAGTTGGCAATTTACATCCCGCCCCTCAGCATAACAAGGCTCCCTGTTCTCCAGGGCCTGTCTTGCCTTTCTGGTTTTTACACATTTTGTGGATGTCCCTTTTGACCGGTGGGAAGTGATACTTCTTTGTAGTGCAGATTTGCATTGCCCGCTTGCTTGCTTGGCCAAAAAGGGCGTATGCGTTTTCTCCTGAATATATTCAGGAGAAAACGCATACGCCCTTTTTGGCCAAGTGCATCATTGTCGAAGTTGTGCCCCTCTTCCTGTGCTTTAAAGGCGATTCCAACGTACCTCTTGAAATCTGTTTCCTGCTATTCTGCCTCGCTTTCAAGTCTGTCTCGTTGCCTTCCCTCAACAGATTTTTGGATGATAGTTGTCCTTTATTACTGGGCCAGTTTTTGAATTGCTGTGCCCCTGAGCTCCATTTTTCAACTCGTTTTTGGTGAGCTGACCGCAAGTCCAAAATTTTGGTTCAGGACCTATACTGGTTCCCGGTAGGTGGCTGAGACTTTGGTTAATTCTTCTTCCTGCCGGGAAATTACAGTGATATGTGCCCGTCCAAATGCCTATCAGGTACTCTCTCATTGGTTCTCCCTCTTCCATTTCATCCTCTGCCAAATTGGCAACCTGTGCGAACCAGGAGGTTAAAGGGGCTGTCTCTCCAAGTTGGGAGGTTGATAGTAAAGCAGATGGAAAGTCAAACCGGAGCACCAGGAGAGGGACTATTCGTTGAGTTTTAGAAACCTTTCGTATTCACAGTGTGTCCGTTCTCTAGGTTTCCCGTACATGTTATAACTGTAGTAATATTCCCTTCAACCTGGAGAGTTGGGACCCATGGAATGGGTGCCATGCATTATTGCTTTAAAGGGTCTGCATTTGTTCACCCAATCTCACCAATCCTCTCAGTCCCAAGTGTCCAGCCTTATGCCACATCCAGCTGTCGTTGTAGATAGGGTCATTCCAGGTTTCATCAGAGACCCTGAAGGAATTGTAAAGAATTTCCCAGTTTTTTTGTTTTGTTTTTGAAATTCCTTTTTATAGTGGGTTTGAGCTGATTCTCGCTGCCATGTTTATGCCAGTCTAGACACACTTGATTCCCTTACGGAGACATATCAATCCATAGGTTTTAAGATTATTACTAGTCAGATATATTCCTCTGCAGGAAATATGGGGTTTTGAGTCCCTTTCACTGAGGAAGGTGTAGGTCTTGTCTATTCCATAGTTGGTTTTTGGAACGGTACCTGTGCTTATATCAAACTCTGGTTTTATGCATCACCTCACCTCTCCTTCCCCCTTAAGCAGGCATAAGAGTGTTTTCTAAATGTGAGACACTGTTCTCTTTCCTAACTCAGTTCAAGTGTAGCCATGTTTACAGGATCTTCATAAGTGATATCTTATGATAAGTTTCCTTTTCTCTGTGACTTATTTCACTTAGAATCATCGTACCTGAATCCACCCATTTTACTGCTACTGGTATTATGTCATTGATTTCATGGCTGAGGTATATTCCATCGTACGTAAGTACCACAATTTTTTGAACCATTTTTATATTTCCTGGGATATTTAAGGTGTACCCAAGTTGAGGTCCTTGTAAGCAGTGCAGCCCTAAATTTTGGGGTGGCTCTGTCTTATTGATTTTCAGTTTTCCCAAGGTATATTCCCTAGACTGGAAGTGCCCTTGGCTCTGTAGCTCTGTTGTTTACTTGTTTTAGGGAACACAGTGCACTCCTCCAGAGAGGCAGTTGGCAATTTACATCCCGCCCATCAGCATAACAAGGCTCCCTGTTCTCCAGGGCCTGTCTTGCCTTTCTGGTTTTTACACATTTTGTGGATGTCCCTTTTGACCGGTGGGAAGTGATACTTCTTTGTAGTGCAGATTTCCATTGCCTGCTTGCTTGCTTGGCCAAAAAGGGCGTATGCGTTTTCTCCTGAATATATTCAGGAGAAAATGCATACGCCCTTTTTGGCCAAGTGCATCATTGCCGAAGTTGTGCCCCTCTTCCTGTTCTTTAAAGGCGATTCCAACGTACCTCTTGAAATCGGTTTCCTGCTATTCTGCCTCGCTTTCAAGTCCGCCTTGTTGCCTTCCCTCAACAGATTTTTGGACGATAGTTGTCCTTTATTACTCGGCCAGTTTGTGAATTGCTGTGCCCCTGAGCTCCATTTTTCAACTCGTTTTTGGTGAGCTGACCGCAAGTCCAAAATTTTGGTTCAGGACCTATACTGGTTCCCGGTGGGTGGCTGAGACTTTGGTTAATTCTTCTTCCTGCCGGGAAATTACAGTGATATGTGCCCGTCCAAATGCCTAACAGCTACTCTCTCATTGGTTCTCCCACTTCCCTTTCATCCTCTGCCAAATTGGCAACCTGTGTGAACCAGGAGGTTAAAGGGGCTGTCTCTCCAAGTTGGGAGGTTGATAATAAAGCAGATGGAAAGTCAAACCGGAGCACCAGGAGAGGGACTATTCGTTGAGTTTTAGAAACCATTCGTATTCACAGTTTTTCCGTTCTCTAGGTTTCCCGTACATGTTATAGCTGTAGTAATATTCCCTTCAACCTGGAGAGTTGGGACCCATGGAATGTGTGCCATGCATTATTGCTTTAAAGGGTCTGCATTTGCTCACCCAATCTCACCAATCCTCTCAGTCCCAAGTGTCCAGCCTTATGCCACATCCAGCTGTCGTTGTAGATAGAGTCATTCCAGGTTTCATCAGAGACCCTGAAGGAATTGTAAAGAATTTCCCCGTTGTTTTGTTTTGGTTTTGAAATTCCTTTTTATAGTGGGTTTGAGCTGATTCTCGCTGCTATGTTTATGCCAGTCTAGACACACTTGATTCCCTTACAGAGACATATGAATACATAGGTTTTAAGATTCTTACTAGTCAGATATATTCCTCTGCGGGAAATATGGTGTTTTGAGTCCCTTTCACTGAGGAAGGTGTATGTCTTGTCTATTCTATAGTTGGTTTTTGGAACGGTACCTGTGCTTATATCAAACTCTGGTTTTATGCATCACCTCACCTCTTCTTCCCCCTTAAGCAGGCATAAGAGTGTTTTCTAAATGTGAGACACTGTTCTCTTTCCTAACTCAGTTCAAGTGTAGCCATGTTTACAGGATCTTCATAAGTGATATCTTATGATAAGTTTCTTTTTCTCTGTGACTTATTTCACTTAGAATCATCGTACCTGAATCCACCCATTTTGCTGCCACTGGTCTTATGACATTGATTTCATGGCTGAGGGATATTCCATCGTACATAAGTACCACAATTTTTTGAAGCATTTTTATATTTCCTGGGATATTTAAGGTGTACCCAAGTTGAGGTCCTTGTAAGCAGTGCAGACCTAAATTTTGGGGTGGCTGTGTCTTTTTGATTTTCAGTTTTCCCAAGGTATATTCCCTAGACTGGAAGTGCCCTTGGCTCTGTAGCTCTGTTGTTTACTTGTTTTAGGGAACACAATGCACTCCTCCAGAGAGGCAGTTGGCAATTTACATCCCGCCCATCAGCATAACAAGGCTCCCTGTTCTCCAGGGCCTGTCTTGCCTTTCTGGTTTTTACACATTTTGTGGATGTCCCTTTTGACCGGTGGGAAGTGATACTTCTTTGTAGTGCAGATTTGCATTGCCCGCTTGCTTGCTTGGCCAAAAAGGGCGTATGCGTTTTATCCTGAATATATTCAGGAGAAAACGCATACGCCCTTTTTGGCCAAGTGCATCATTGTCGAAGTTGTGCCCCTCTTCCTGTGCTTTAAAGGCGATTCCAACGTACCTCTTGAAATCTGTTTCCTGCTATACTGCCTCGCTTTCAAGTCCGCCTCGTTGCCTTCCCTCAACAGATTTTTGGACGATAGTTGTCCTTTATTACTCGGCCAGTTTGTGAATTGCTGTGCCCCTGAGCTCCATTTTTCAACTCGTTTTAGGTGAGCTGACCGCAAGTCCAAAATTTTGGTTCAGGACCTATACTGGTTCCCGGTGGGTGGCTGAGACTTTGGTTAATTCTTCTTCCTGCCGGGAAATTACAGTGATATGTGCCCGTCCAAATGCCTAACAGCTACTCTCTCATTGGTTCTCCCTCTTCCCTTTCATCCTCTGCCAAATTGGCAACCTGTGAGAACCAGGAGGTTAAAGGGGCTGTCTCTCCAAGTTCGGAGGTTGATAGTAAAGCAGGTGGAAAGTCAAACCGGATCACCAGGAGAGGGACTATTCGTTGAGTTTTAGAAACCTTTCGTATTCACAGTGTGTCCGTTCTCTAGGTTTCCGGTAAATGTTATAACTGTAGTAATATTCCCTTCAACCTGGAGAGTTGGGACCCATGGAATGGGTGCCATGCATTATTGCTTTAAAGGGTCTGCATTTGCTCACCCAATCTCACCAATCCTCTCAGTCCCAAGTGTCCAGCCTTATGCCATATCCAGCTGTCGTTGTAGATAGGTTCATTCCAGGTTTCATCATTGACCGTAAAGGAATTGTAAAGAATTTCCCAGTTTTTTTGTTTTGTTTTTGAAATTCCTTTTTATAGTGGGTTTGAGCTGATTCTCGCTGCCATGTTTAAGCCAGTCTAGACACACTTGATTCCCTTACGGAGACATATCAATACATAGGTTTTAAGATTCTTACTAGTCAGATATATTCCTCTGCGGGAAATATGGTGTTTTGAGTCCCTTTCACTGAGGAAGGTGTAGGTCTTGTCTATTCCATAGTTGGTTTTTGGAACGGTACCTGTGCTTATATCAAACTCTGGTTTTATGCATCACCCCACCTCTGCTTCCCCCTTAAGCAGGCATAAGTGTGTTTTCTAAATGTGAGACACTGTTCTCTTTCCTAACTCAGTTCAAGTGTAGCCATGTTTACAGGATCTTCATAAGTGATATCTTATGATAAGTTTCTTTTTCTCTGTGACTTATTTCACTTAGAATCATCGTACCTGAATCCACCCATTTTGCTGCTACTGGTCTTATGACATTGATTTCATGGCTGAGGGATATTCCATCGTACATAAGTAACACAATTTTTTGAACCATTTTTATATTTCCTGGGATATTTAAGGTGTATCCAAGTTGAGGTCCTTGTAAGCAGTGCAGCCCTAAAATTTGGGGTGGCTCTGTCTTATTGATTTTCAGTTTTCCCAAAGTATATTCCCTAGACTGGAAGTGCCCGTGCCTCTGTAGCTCTGTTCTTTACTTGTTTTAGGGAACACAATGTACTCCTCCAGAGAGGCAGTTGGCAATTTACATCCCGCCCATCAGCATAACAAGGCTCCCTGTTCTCCAGGGCCTGTCTTGCCTTTCTGGTTTTTACACATTTTGTGGATGTCCCTTTTGACCGGTGGGAAGTGATACTTCTTTGTAGTGCAGATTTGCATTGCCCGCTTGCTTGCTTGGCCAAAAAGGGCGTATGCGTTTTCTACTGAATATATTCAGGAGAAAACGCATACGCCCTTTTTGGCCAAGTGCATCATTGTCGAAGTTGTGCCCCTCTTCCTGTGCTTTAAAGGCGATTCCAACGTACCTCTTGAAATCTGTTTCCTGCTATTCTGCCTCGCTTTCAAGTCTGCCTCGTTGCCTTCCCTCAACAGATTTTTGGACGATAGTTGTCCTTTATTACTCGGCCAGTTTGTGAATTGCTGTGCCCCTGAGCTCCATTTTTCAACTCGTTTTTGGTGAACTGACCGCAAGTCCAAAATTTTGGTTCAGGATCTATACTGATTCCCGGTGGGGGGCTGAGACTTTGGTTAATTCTTCTTCCTGCCTGGAAATTACAGTGATATGTGCCCGTCCAAATGCCTAACAGCTACTCTCTCATTGGTTCTCCCTCTTCCCTTTCATCCTCTGCCAAATTGGCAACCTGTGCGAACCAGGAGGTTAAAGGGGCTGTCTCTCCAAGTTGGGAGGTTGATAATAAAGCAGATGGAAATTCAAACTGGAGCACCAGGAGAGGGACTATTCGTTGAGTTTTAGAAACCTTTCGTATAGACAGTGTGTCCGTTCTCTAGGATTCCCGTACATGTTATATCTGTAGTAATATTCCCTTCAACCTGGAGAGTTGGGACCCATGGAATGTGTGCCATGCATTATTGCTTTAAAGGGTCTGCATTTGCTCACCCAATCTCACCAATCCTCTCAGTCCCAAGTGTCCAGCCTTATGCCACATCCAGCTGTCATTGTAGATAGGGTCATTTCAGGTTTCATCAGAGACCCTGAAGGAATTGTAAAGAATTTCCCAGTTTTTTTGTTTTATTTTTGAAATTCCTTTTTATAGTGGGTTTGAGCTGATTCTCGCTGCCATATTTATCCCAGTCTACACACACTTGATTCCCTTACGGAGACATATCAATACATAGGTTTTAAGATTCTTACTAGTCAGATATATTCCTCTGCGGGAAATATGGGGTTTTGAGTCCCTTTCACTGAGGATGGTGTAGGTGCTGTCTATTCCATAGTTGGTTTTTGGAACGGTACCTGTGCTTATATCAATCTCTGGTTTTATGCATCACCCCACCTCTCCTTCCCCCTTAAGCAGGCATAAGAGTGTTTTCTAAATGTGAGACACTGTTCTCTTTCCTAACTCAGTTCAAGTGTAGCCATGTTTACAGGATCTTCATAAGTGATATCTTATGATAAGTTTCTTTTTCTGTGTGACTTATTTCACTTAGAATCATCGTACCTGAATCCACTCATTTTGCTGCTACTGGTCTTATGACATTGATTTCATGGCTGAGGGATATTCCATCGTACGTAAGTACCACAATTTTTTGAACCATTTTTATATTTCCTGGGATATTTAAGGTGTACCCAAGTTGAGGTCCTTGTAAGCAGTGCAGCCCTAAATTTTGGGGTGGCTGTGTCTTTTTGATTTTCAGTTTTCCCAAGGTATATTCCCTAGACTGGAAGTGCCCTTGGCTCTGTAGCTCTGTTCTTTACTTGTTTTAGGGAACACAATGTACTCCTCCAGAGAGGCAGTTGATAATTTACATCCCGCCCATCAGCATAACAAGGCTCCCTGTTCTCCAGGGCCTGTCTTGCCTTTCTGGTTTTTACACATTTTGTGGATGTCCCTTTTGACCGGTGGGAAGTGATACTTCTTTGTAGTGCAGATTTGCATTGCCCTATTGCTTGCTTGGCCAAAAAGGGCGTATGTGTTTTCTCTTGAATAAATGCAGGAGAAAACGCATACGCCCTTTATGGCCACGTGCATCATTGTCGAAGTTGTGCCCCTCTTCCTGTGCTTTAAAGGCGATTCCAACGTACCTCTTGAAATCTGTTTCCTGCTATTCTGCCTCGCTTCCAAGTCCGCCTCGTTGCCTTCCCTCAACAGATTTTTGGACGATAGTTGTCCTTTATTACTCGGCCAGTTTGTGAATTGCTGTGCCCCTGAGCTCCATTTTTCAACTCGTTTTTGGTGAGCTGACCGCAAGTCCAAAATTTTGGTTCAGGACCTATACTGGTTCCCGGTAGGTGGCTGAGACTTTGGTTAATTCTTCTTCCTGCCGGGAAATTACAGTGATATGTGCCCGTCCAAATGCCTATCAGGTACTCTCTCATTGGTTCTCCCTCTTCCCTTTCATCCTCTGCCAAATTGGCAACCTGTGCGAACCAGGAGGTTAAAGGGTCTGTCTCTCCAAGTTGGGAGGTTGATAGTAAAGCAGATGGAAAGTCAAACCGGAGCACCAGGAGAGGGACTATTCGTTGAGTTTTAGAAACCTTTCGTATTCACAGTGTGTCCGTTCTCTAGGTTTCCCGTACATGTTATAACTGTAGTAATATTCCCTTCAACCTGGAGAGTTGGGACCCATGGAATGGGTGCCATGCATTATTGCTTTAAAGGGTCTGCATTTGTTCACCCAATCTCACCAATCTTCTCAGTCCCAAGTGTCCAGCCTTATGCCACATCCAGCTGTCGTTGTAGATAGGGTCATTCCAGGTTTCATCAGAGACCCTGAAGGAATTGTAAAGAATTTCCCAGTTTTTTTGTTTTGTTTTTGAAATTCCTTTTTATAGTGGGTTTGAGCTGATTCTCGCTGCCATGTTTATGCCAGTCTAGACACACTTGATTCCCTTACAGAGACATATCAATACATAGGTTTTAAGATTCTTACTAGTCAGATATATTCCTCTGCGGGAAATATGGGGTTTTGAGTCCCTTTCACTGAGGAAGGTGTAGGTCTTGTCTATTCCATAGTTGGTTTTTGGAATGGTACCTGTGCTTATATCAAACTCTGTTTTTATGCATCACCCCACCTCTCCTTCCCCCTTAAGCAGGCATAAGAGTACTTTCTAAATGTGAGACACTGATCTCTTTCCTAACTCAGTTCAAGTGTAGCCATGTTTACAGGATCTTCATAAGTGATATCTTATGATAAGTTTCTTTTTCTGTGTGACTTATTTCACTTAGAATCATCGTACCTGAATCCACCCATTTTGCTGCTACTGGTCTTATGACATTGATTTCATGGCTGAGGGATATTCCATCGTACGTAAGTACCACAATTTTTTGAACCATTTTTATATTTCCTGGGATATTTAAGGTGTACCCAAGTTGAGGTCCTTGTAAGCAGTGCAGACCTAAATTTTGGGGTGGCTGTGTCTTTTTGATTTTCAGTTTTCCCAAGGTATATTCCCTAGACTGGAAGTGCCCTTGGCTCTGTAGCTCTGTTGTTTACTTGTTTTAGGGAACACAATGTACTCCTCCAGAGAGGCAGTTGATAATTTACATCCCGCCCATCAGCATAACAAGGCTCCCTGTTCTCCAGGGCCTGTCTTGCCTTTCTGGTTTTTACACATTTTGTGGATGTCCCTTTTGACCGGTGGGAAGTGATACTTCTTTGTAGTGCAGATTTGCATTGCCCTATTGCTTGCTTGGCCAAAAAGGGCGTATGCGTTTTCTCTTGAATAAATGCAGGAGAAAACGCATACGCCCTTTATGGCCACGTGCATCATTGTCGAAGTTGTGCCCCTCTTCCTGTGCTTTAAAGGCGATTCCAACGTACCTCTTGAAATCTGTTTCCTGCTATTCTGCCTCGCTTCCAAGTCCGCCTCGTTGCCTTCCCTCAACAGATTTTTGGACGATAGTTGTCCTTTATTACTCGGCCAGTTTGTGAATTGCTGTGCCCCTGAGCTCCATTTTTCCACTCATTTTTGGTGAGCTGACCGCAGGTCCAAAATTTTGGTTCAGGACCTATACTGGTTCCCGGTGGGTGGCTGAGACTTTGGTTAATTCTTCTTCCTGCCGGGAAATTACAGTGATATGTGCCCGTCCAAATTCCTAACAGCTACTCTCTCATTGGTTCTCCCTCTTCCCTTTCATCCTCTGCCAAATTGGCAACCTGTGCGAACTAGGAGGTTAAAGGGGCTGTCTCTCCAAGTTGGGAGGTTGATAGTAAAGCAGATGGAAAGTCAAACCTGAGCACCAGGAGAGGGACTATACGTTGAGTTTTAGAAACCTTTTGTATTCACAGTGTGTCTGTTCTCTAGGTTTCCCGTACATGTTATAGCTGTAGTAATATTCCCTTCAACCTGGAGAGTTGGGACCCATGGAATGGGTGCCATGCATTATTGCTTTAAAGGGTCTGCATTTGCTCACCCAATCTCACCAATCCTCTCAGTCCAAGTGTCCAGCCTTATGCCACATCCAGCTGTCGTTGTAGATAGGGTCATTCCAGGTTTCATCAGAGACCCTGAAGGAATTGTAAAGAATTTCCCAGTTGTGTTGATTTATTTTTGAAATTCCTTTTTATAGTGGGTTTGAGCTGATTCTCGCTGCCATGTTTATGCCAGTCTAGACACACTTGATTCCCTTACGGAGACATATCAATACATAGGTTTTAAGATTCTTACTAGTCAGATATATTCCTCTGCGGGAAATATGGGGTTTTGAGTCCCTTTCACTGAGGAAGGTGTAGCTCTTGTCTATTCCATAGTTGGTTTTTGGAACGGTACCTGTGCTTATATCAAACTCTGGTTTTATGCATCACCCCACCTCTCCTTCCCCCTTAAGCAGGCATAAGAGTGTTTTCTAAATGTGAGACACTGTTCTCTTTCCTAACTCAGTTCAAGTGTAGCCATGTTTACAGGATCTTCATAAGTGATATCTTATGATAAGTTTCTTTTTCTCTGTGACTTATTTCACTTAAAATCATCGTACCTGAATCCACCCATTTTGCTGCTACTGGTCTTATGTCATTGATTTCATGGCTGAGGGATATTCCATCGTACGTAAGTACCACAATTTTTTGAACCATTTTTATATTTCCTGGGATATTTAAGGTGTACCCAAGTTGAGGTCCTTGTAAGCAGTGCAGCCCTAAATTTTGGGGTGGCTCTGTCTTATTGATTTTCAGTTTTCCCAAGGTATATTCCCTAGACTGGAAGTGCCCTTGGCTCTGTAGCTCTGTTGTTTACTTGTTTTAGGGAACACAATGCACTCCTCCAGAGAGGCAGTTGGCAATTTACATCCCGCCCATCAGCATAACAAGGCTCCCTGTTCTCCAGGGCCTGTCTTGCCTTTCTGGTTTTTACACATTTTGTGGATGTCCCTTTTGACCAGTGGGAAGTGATACTTCTTTGTAGTGCAGATTTGCATTGCCCGCTTGCTTGCTTGGCCAAAAAGGGCGTATGCATTTTCTCCTGAATATATTCAGGAGAAAACGCATACGCCCTTTTTGGCCAAGTGCATCATTGTCGAAGTTGTGCCCCTCTTCCTGTGCTTTAAAGGCGAATCCAACGTACCTCTTGAAATCTGTTTCCTGCTATTCTGCCTCGCTTTCAAGTCCGCCTCGTTGCCTTCCCTCAACAGATTTTTGGACGATAGTTGTCCTTTATTACTCGGCCAGTTTGTGAATTGCTGTGCCCCTGAGCTCCATTTTTCAACCCGTTTTTGGTGAGCTGACCACAAGTCCAAAATTTTGGTTCAGGACCTATACTGGTTCCCGGTGGTTGGCTGAGACTTTGGTTAATTCTTCTTCCTGCCGGGAAATTATAGTGATATGTGCCCGTCCAAATGCCTATCAGGTACTCTCTCATTGGTTCTCCCTCTTCCCTTTCATCCTCTGCCAAATTGGCAACCTGTGCGAACCAGGAGGTTAAAGGGGCTGTCTCTCCAAGTTCGGAGGTTGATAGTAAAGCAGATGGAAAGTCAAACCGGAGCACCAGAAGAGGGACTATTCGTTGAGTTTTAGAAACCTTTCGTATTCACAGTGTGTCCGTTCTCTAGGTTTCCCGTACATGTTATAACTGTAGTAATATTCCCTTCAACCTGGAGAGTTGGGACCCATGGAATGGGTGCCATGCATTATTGCTTTAAAGGGTCTGCATTTGTTCACCCAATCTCACCAATCCTCTCAGTCCCAAGTGTCCAGCCTTATGCCACATCCAGCTGTCGTTGTAGATAGGGTCATTCCAGGTTTCATCAGAGACCCTGAAGGAATTGTAAAGAATTTCCCAGTTTTTTTGTTTTGTTTTTGAAATTCCTTTTTATAGTGGGTTTGAGCTGATTCTCGCTGCCATGTTTATGCCAGTCTAGACACACTTGATTCCCTTACGGAGACATATCAATCCATAGGTTTTAAGATTATTACTAGTCAGATATATTCCTCTGTGGGAAATATGGGGTTTTGAGTCCCTTTCACTGAGGAAGGTGTAGGTCTTGTCTATTCCATAGTTGGTTTTTGGAACGGTACCTGTGCTTATATCAAACTCTGGTTTTATGCATCACCCCACCTCTCCTTCCCCCTTAAGCAGGCATAAGAGTGTTTTCTAAATGTGAGACACTGTTCTCTTTCCTAACTCAGTTCAAGTGTAGCCATGTTTACAGGATCTTCATAAGTGATATCTTATGATAAGTTTCCTTTTCTCTGTGACTTATTTCACTTAGAATCATCGTACCTGAATCCACCCATTTTACTGCTACTGGTATTATGTCATTGATTTCATGGCTTAGGTATATTCCATCGTACGTAAGTACCACAATTTTTTGAACCATTTTTATATTTCCTGGGATATTTAAGGTGTACCCAAGTTGAGGTCCTTGTAAGCAGTGCAGCCCTAAATTTTGGGGTGGCTCTGTCTTATTGATTTTCAGTTTTCCCAAGGTATATTCCCTAGACTGGAAGTGCCCTTGGCTCTGTAGCTCTGTTGTTTACTTGTTTTAGGGAACACAGTGCACTCCTCCACAGAAGCAGTTGGTAATTTACATCCCGCCCATCAGCATAACAAGGCTCCCTGTTCTCCAGGGCCTGTCTTGCCTTTCTGGTTTTTACACATTTTGTGGATGTCCCTTTTGACCGGTGGGAAGTGATACTTCTTTGTAATGCAGATTTCCATTGCCCGCTTGCTTGCTTGGCCAAAAAGGGCGTATGCGTTTTCTCCTGAATATATTCAGGAGAAAACGCATACGCCCTTTTTGGCCAAGTGCATCATTGCCGAAGTTGTGCCCCTCTTCCTGTTCTTTAAAGGCGATTCCAACGTACCTCTTGAAATCGGTTTCCTGCTATTCTGCCTCGCTTTCAAGTCCGCCTCGTTGCCTTCCCTCAACAGATTTTTGGACGATAGTTGTCCTTTATTACTCGGCCAGTTTGTGAATTTCTGTGCCTCTGAGCTCAATTTTTCAACTCGTTTTTGGTGAGCTGACCGCAAGTCCAAAATTTTGGTTCAGGACCTATACTGGTTCCCGGTGGGTGGCTGAGACTTTGGTTAATTCTTCTTCCTGCCGGGAAATTACAGTGATATGTGCCCGTCCAAATGCCTAACAGCTACTCTCTCATTGGTTCTCCCTCTTCCCTTTCATCCTCTGCCAAATTGGCAACCTGTGTGAACCAGGAGGTTAAAGGGGCTGTCTCTCCAAGTTGGGAGGTTGATAATAAAGCAGATGGAAAGTCAAACCGGAGCACCAGGAGAGGGACTATTCGTTGAGTTTTAGAAACCATTCGTATTCACAGTTTTTCCGTTCTCTAGGTTTCCCGTACATGTTATAGCTGTAGTAATATTCCCTTCAACCTGGAGAGTTGGGACCCATGGAATGTGTGCCATGCATTATTGCTTTAAAGGGTCTGCATTTGCTCACCCAATCTCACCAATCCTCTCAGTCCCAAGTGTCCAGCCTTATGCCACATCCAGCTGTCGTTGTAGATAGAGTCATTCCAGGTTTCATCAGAGACCCTGAAGGAATTGTAAAGAATTTCCCCGTTGTTTTGTTTTGGTTTTGAAATTCCTTTTTATAGTGGGTTTGAGCTGATTCTCGCTGCCATGTTTATGCCAGTCTAGACACACTTGATTCCCTTACAGAGACATATGAATACATAGGTTTTAAGATTCTTACTAGTCAGATATATTCCTCTGCGGGAAATATGGTGTTTTGAGTCCCTTTCACTGAGGAAGGTGTAGGTCTTGTCTATTCTATAGTTGGTTTTTGGAACGGTACCTGTGCTTATATCAAACTCTGGTTTTATGCATCACCTCACCTCTCCTTTCCCCTTAAGCAGGCATAAGAGTGTTTTCTAAATGTGAGACACTGTTCTCTTTCCTAACTCAGTTAAAGTGTAGCCATGTTTACAGGATCTTTATAAGTGATATCTTATGATAAGTTTCTTTTTCTCTGTGACTTATTTCACTTAGAATCATCGTACCTGAATCCACCCATTTTGCTGCTACTGGTCTTATGACATTGATTTCATGGCTGAGGGATATTCCATCGTACATAAGTACCACAATTTTTTGAAGCATTTTTATATTTCCTGGGATATTTAAGGTGTACCCAAGTTGAGGTCCTTGTAAGCAGTGCAGACCTAAATTTTGGGGTGGCTGTGTCTTTTTGATTTTCAGTTTTCCCAAGGTATATTCCCTAGACTGGAAGTGCCCTTGGCTCTGTAGCTCTGTTGTTCACTTGTTTTAGGGAACACAATGCACTCCTCCAGAGAGGCAGTTGGCAATTTACATCCTGCCCATCAGCATAACAAGGCTCCCTGTTCTCCAGGGCCTGTCTTGCCTTTCTGGTTTTTACACATTTTGTGGATGTCCCTTTTGACCGGTGGGAAGTGATACTTCTTTGTAGTGCAGATTTGCATTGCCCGCTTGCTTGCTTGGCCAAAAAGGGCGTATGCGTTTTCTCCTGAATATATTCAGGAGAAAACGCATACGCCCTTTTTGGCCAAGTGCATCATTGTCGAAGTTGTGCCCCTCTTCCTGTGCTTTAAAGGCGATTCCAACGTACCTCTTGAAATCTGTTTCCTGCTATTCTGCCTTGCTTTCAAGTCCGCCTCGTTGCCTTCCCTCAACAGATTTTTGGACGATAGTTGTCCTTTATTACTCGGCCAGTTTGTGAATTGCTGTGCCCCTGAGCTCCATTTTTCAACTCGTTTTAGGTGAGCTGACCGCAAGTCCAAAATTTTGGTTCAGGACCTATACTGGTTCCCGGTGGGTGGCTGAGACTTTGGTTAATTCTTCTTCCTGCCGGGAAATTACAGTGATATGTGCCCGTCCAAATGCCTAACAGCTACTCTCTCATTGGTTCTCCCTCTTCCCTTTCATCCTCTGCCAAATTGGCAACCTGTGAGAACCAGGAGGTTAAAGGGGCTGTCTCTCCAAGTTCGGAGGTTGATAGTAAAGCAGGTGGAAAGTCAAACCGGAGCACCAGGAGAGGGACTATTCGTTGAGTTTTAGAAACCTTTCGTATTCACAGTGTGTCCGTTCTCTCGGTTTCCCGTACATGTTATAACTGTAGTAATATTCCCTTCAACCTGGAGAGTTGGGACCCATGGAATGGGTGCCATGCATTATTGCTTTAAAGGGTCTGCATTTGCTCACCGAATCTCACCAATCCTCGCAGTCCCAAGTGTCCAGCCTTATGCCATATCCAGCTGTCTTTGTAGATAGGGTCATTCCAGGTTTCATCATTGACCCTGAAGGAATTGTAAAGTATTTCCCAGTTTTTTTGTTTTGTTTTTGAAATTCCTTTTTATAGTGGGTTTGAGCTGATTCTCGCTGCCATGTTTAAGCCCGTCTAGACACACTTGATTCCATTACGGAGACATATCAATACATAGGTTTTAAGATTCTTACTAGTCAGATATATTCCTCTGCGGGAAATATTGTGTTTTGAGTCCCTTTCACTGAGGAAGGTGTAGGTCTTGTCTATTCCATAGTTGGTTTTTGGAACGGTACCTGTGCTTATATCAAACTCTGGTTTTATGCATCACCCCACCTCTGCTTCCCCCTTAAGCAGGCATAAGTGTGTTTTCTAAATGTGAGACACAGTTCTCTTTCCTAACTCAGTTCAAGTGTAGCCATGTTTACAGGATCTTCATAAGTGATATCTTATGATAAGTTTCTTTTTCTCTGTGACTTATTTCACTTAGAATCATCGTACCTGAATCCACCCATTTTGCTGCTACTGGTCTTATGACATTGATTTCATGGCTGAGGGATATTCCATCGTACATAAGTACCACAATTTTATGAACCACTTTTATATTTCCTGGGATATTTAAGGTGTATCCAAGTTGAGGTCCTTGTAAGCAGTGCAGCCCTAAAATTTGGTGTGGCTCTGTCTTATTGATTTTCAGTTTTCCCAAAGTGTATTCCCTAGACTGGAAGTGCCCGTGGCTCTGTAGCTCTGTTCTTTACTTGTTTTAGGGAACACAATGTACTCCTCCAGAGAGGCAGTTGGCAATTTACATCCCGCCCATCAGCATAACAAGGCTCCCTGTTCTCCAGGGCCTGTCTTGCCTTTCTGGTTTTTACACATTTTGTGGATGTCCCTTTTGACCGGTGGGAAGTGATACTTCTTTGTAGTGCAGATTTGCATTGCCCGCTTGCTTGCTTGGCCAAAAAGGGCGTATGCGTTTTCTCCTGAATATATTCAGGAGAAAACGCATACGCCCTTTTTGGCCAAGTGCATCATTGTCGAAGTTGTGCCCCTCTTCCTGTGCTTTAAAGGCGATTCCAACGTACCTCTTGAAATCTGTTTCCTGCTATTCTGCCTCGCTTTCAAGTCCGCCTCGTTGCCTTCCCTCAACAGATTTTTGGACGATAGTTGTCCTTTATTACTCGGCCAGTTTGTGAATTGCTGTGCCCCTGAGCTCCATTTTTCAACTCGTTTTTGGTGAACTGACCGCAAGTCCAAAAATTTGGTTCAGGATCTATACTGATTCCCGGTGGGGGGCTGAGACTTTGGTTAATTCTTCTTCCTGCCTGGAAATTACAGTGATATGTGCCCGTCCAAATGCCTAACAGCTACTCTCTCATTGGTTCTCCCTCTTCCCTTTCATCCTCTGCCAAATTGGCAACCTGTGCGAACCAGGAGGTTAAAGGGGCTGTCTCTCCAAGTTGGGAGGTTGATAATAAAGCAGATGGAAAGTGAAACCGGAGCACCAGGAGAGGGACTATTCGTTGAGTTTTAGAAACCATTCGTATAGACAGTGTGTCCGTTCTCTAGGATTCCCGTACATGTTATATCTGTAGTAATATTCCCTTCAACCTGGAGAGTTGGGACCCATGGAATGTGTGCCATGCATTATTGCTTTAAAGGGTCTGCATTTGCTCACCCAATCTCACCAATCCTCTCAGTCCCAAGTGTCCAGCCTTATGCCACATCCAGCTGTCATTGTAGATAGGGTCATTTCAGGTTTCATCAGAGACCCTGAAGGAATTGTAAAGAATTTCCCAGTTTTTTTGTTTTATTTTTGAAATTCCTTTTTATAGTGGGTTTGAGCTGATTCTCGCTGCCATATTTATCCCAGTCTACACACACTTGATTCCCTTACGGAGACATATCAATACATAGGTTTTAAGATTCTTACTAGTCAGATATATTCCTCTGCGGGAAATATGGGGTTTTGAGTCCCTTTCACTGAGGATGGTGTAGGTCCTGTCTATTCCATAGTTGGTTTTTGGAACGGTACCTGTGCTTATATCAATCTCTGGTTTTATGCATCACCCCACCTCTCCTTCCCCCTTAAGCAGGCATAAGAGTGTTTTCTAAATGTGAGACACTGTTCTCTTTCCTAACTCAGTTCAAGTGTAGCCATGTTTACAGGATCTTCATAAGTGATATCTTATGATAAGTTTCTTTTTCTCTGTGACTTATTTCACTTAGAATCATCGTACCTGAATCCACCCATTTTGCTGCTACTGGTCTTATGACATTGATTTCATGGCTGAGGGATATTCCATCGTACGTAAGTACCACAATTTTTTGAACCATTTTTATATTTCCTGGGATATTTAAGGTGTACCCAAGTTGAGGTCCTTGTAAGCAGTGCAGCCCTAAATTTTGGGGTGGCTGTGTCTTTTTGATTTTCAGTTTTCCCAAGGTATATTCCCTAGACTGGAAGTGCCCTTGGCTCTGTAGCTCTGTTCTTTACTTGTTTTAGGGAACACAATGTACTCCTCCAGAGAGGCAGTTGATAATTTACATCCCGCCCATCAGCATAACAAGGCTCCCTGTTCTCCAGGGCCTGTCTTGCCTTTCTGGTTTTTACACATTTTGTGGATGTCCCTTTTGACCGGTGGGAAGTGATACTTCTTTGTAGTGCAGATTTGCATTGCCCTATTGCTTGCTTGGCCAAAAAGGGCGTATTTGTTTTCTCTTGAATATATGCAGGAGAAAACGCATACGCCCTTTATGGCCACGTGCATCATTGTCGAAGTTGTGCCCCTCTTCCTGTGCTTTAAAGGCGATTCCAACGTACCTCTTGAAATCTGTTTCCTGCTATTCTGCCTCGCTTCCAAGTCCGCCTCGTTGCCTTCCCTCAACAGATTTTTGGACGATAGTTGTCCTTTATTACTCGGCCAGTTTGTGAATTGCTGTGCCCCTGAGCTCCATTTTTCCACTCGTTTTTGCTGAGCTGACCGCAAGTCCAAAATTTTGGTTCAGGACCTATACTGGTTCCCGGTAGGTGGCTGAGACTTTGGTTAATTCTTCTTCCTGCCGGGAAATTACAGTGATATGTGCCCGTCCAAATGCCTATCAGGTACTCTCTCATTGGTTCTCCCTCTTCCCTTTCATCCTCTGCCAAATTGGCAACCTGTGCGAACCAGGAGGTTAAAGGGTCTGTCTCTCTAAGTTGGGAGGTTGATAGTAAAGCAGATGGAAAGTCAAACTGGAGCACCAGGAGAGGGACTATTCGTTGAGTTTTAGAAACCTTTCATATTCACAGTGTGTCCGTTCTCTAGGTTTCCCGTACATGTTATAACTGTAGTAATATTCCCTTCAACCTGGAGAGTTGGGACCCATGGAATGGGTGCCATGCATTATTGCTTTAAAGGGTCTGCATTTGTTCACCCAATCTCACCAATCTTCTCAGTCCCAAGTGTCCAGCCTTATGCCACATCCAGCTGTCGTTGTAGATAGGGTCATTCCAGGTTTCATCAGAGACCCTGAAGGAATTGTAAAGAATTTCCCAGTTTTTTTGTTTTGTTTTTGAAATTCCTTTTTATAGTGGGTTTGAGCTGATTCTCGCTGCCATGTTTATGCCAGTCTAGACACACTTGATTCCCTTACGGAGACATATCAATACATAGGTTTTAAGATTCTTACTAGTCAGATATATTCCTCTGCGGGAAATATGGGGTTTTGAGTCCCTTTCACTGAGGAAGGTGTAGGTCTTGTCTATTCCATAGTTGGTTTTTGGAATGGTACCTCTGCTTATATCAAACTCTGTTTTTATGCATCACCCCACCTCTCCTTCCCCCTTAAGCAGGCATAAGAGTACTTTCTAAATGTGAGACACTGATCTCTTTCCTAACTCAGTTCAAGTGTAGCCATGTTTACAGGATCTTCATAAGTGATATCTTATGATAAGTTTCTTTTTCTGTGTGACTTATTTCACTTAGAATCATCGTACCTGAATCCACCCATTTTGCTGCTACTGGTCTTATGACATTGATTTCATGGCTGAGGGATATTCCATCGTACGTAAGTACCACAATTTTTTGAACCATTTTTATATTTCCTGGGATATTTAAGGTGTACCCAAGTTGAGGTCCTTGTAAGCAGTGCAGCCCTAAATTTTGGGGTGGCTCTGTCTTATTGATTTTCAGTTTTCCCAAGGTATATTCCCTAGACTGGAAGTGCCCTTGGCTCTGTAGCTCTGTTGTTTACTTGTTTTAGGGAACACAATGCACTCCTCCAGAGAGGGAGTTGGCAATTTACATCCCGCCCATCAGCATAACAAGGCTCCCTGTTCTCCAGGGCCTGTCTTGCCTTTCTGGTTTTTACACATTTTGTGGATGTCCCTTTTGACCGGTGGGAAGTGATACTTCTTTGTAGTGCAGATTTGCATTGCCCGCTTGCTTGCTTGGCCAAAAAGGGCGTATGCGTTTTCTCCTGAATATATTCAGGAGAAAACGCATACGCCCTTTTTGGCCAAGTGCATCATTGTCGAAGTTGTGCCCCTCTTCCTGTGCTTTAAAGGCGATTCCAACGTACCTCTTGAAATCTGTTTCCTGCTATTCTGCCTCGCTTTCAAGTCTGTCACGTTGCCTTCCCTCAACAGATTTTTGGACGATAGTTGTCCTTTATTACTGGGCCAGTTTTTGAATTGCTGTGCCCCTGAGCTCCATTTTTCAACTCGTTTTTGGTGAGCTGACCGCAAGTCCAAAATTTTGGTTCAGGACCTATACTGGTTCCCGGTAGGTGGCTGAGACTTTGGTTAATTCTTCTTCCTGCCGGGAAATTACAGTGTTATGTGCCCGTCCAAATGCCTATCAGGTACTCTCTCATTGGTTCTCCCTCTTCCCTTTCATCCTCTGCCAAATTGGCAACCTGTGCGAACCAGGAGGTTAAAGGGGCTTTCTCTCCAAGTTCGGAGGTTGATAGTAAAGCAGGTGGAAAGTCAAACCGGAGCACCAGGAGAGGGACTATTCGTTGAGTTTTAGAAACCTTTCGTATTCACAGTGTGTCCGTTCTCTAGGTTTCCCGTACATGTTATAACTGTAGTAATATTCCCTTCAACCTGGAGAGTTGGGACCCATGGAATGGGTGCCATGCATTATTGCTTTAAAGGGTCTGCATTTGTTCACCCAATCTCACCAATCCTCTCAGTCCCAAGTGTCCAGCCTTATGCCACATCCAGCTGTCGTTGTAGATAGGGTCATTCCAGGTTTCATCAGAGACCCTGAAGGAATTGTAAAGAATTTCCCAGTTTTTTTGTTTTGTTTTTGAAATTCCTTTTTATAGTGGGTTTGAGCTGATTCTCGCTGCCATGTTTATGCCAGTCTAGACACACTTGATTCCCTTACGGAGACATATCAATCCATAGGTTTTAAGACTATTACTAGTCAGATATATTCCTCTGCGGGAAATATGGGGTTTTGAGTCCCTTTCACTGAGGAAGGTGTAGGTCTTGTCTATTCCATAGTTGGTTTTTGGAACGGTACCTGTGCTTATATCAAACTCTGGTTTTATGCATCACCCCACCTCTCCTTCCCCCTTAAGCAGGCATAAGAGTGTTTTCTAAATGTGAGACACTGTTCTCTTTCCTAACTCAGTTCAAGTGTAGCCATGTTTACAGGATCTTCATAAGTGATATCTTATGATAAGTTTCCTTTTCTCTGTGACTTATTTCACTTAGAATCATCGTACCTGAATCCACCCATTTTACTGCTACTGGTATTATGTCATTGATTTCATGGCTGAGGTATATTCCATCGTACGTAAGTACCACAATTTTTTGAACCATTTTTATATTTCCTGGGATATTTAAGGTGTACCCAAGTTGAGGTCCTTGTAAGCAGTGCAGCCCTAAATTTTGGGGTGTCTCTGTCTTATTGATTTTCAGTTTTCCCAAGGTATATTCCCTAGACTGGAAGTGCCCTTGGCTCTGTAGCTCTGTTGTTTACTTGTTTTAGGGAACACAGTGCACTCCTCCAGAGAGGCAGTTGGCAATTTACATCCCGCCCATCAGCATAACAAGGCTCC